>NC_133619.1:8385947-8410488 GCF_048593235.1 Sminthopsis crassicaudata
CCACCCTGGGAAGGGGTCAAGGGACCACTTGCAAAGACCCTCCATGCTCATGCCCTGCCAGAGAACATGGGCAGAGACCCCGGGGGGCTCCCTAAGCCGGCGGCAAACATCCCGCTGCCCTTCCAAGCGGACCGAGAGCCAGACTCCATCTCTGGGGGTCCCTGCATTTTATACTCCATAGCTTAAGCTTCCCCGGGTCCTTCCCTCGGGGACTGAGTTGGGAATAAAGTCCCTCTGAACGGAAACGGGGCAGGTGGCAGTTCTGTTCTAGGACCCCGAGTCCACGCCTAATAAGTTATTGGTCAAACCCTTCGTTTTACAGATTGGGAAACTGAGGCACGGCAAGTTCTGTGCCCTGCCCCAAGGTCATCCAGCTAGGAAGTGACAGGGCCAGAATTCGCACTCTGAACACGGGACTTAGCACGCTCTCTGCTTCTCCCCAGCAGGAGCCAGATCCACACCCACTGCACAGGGCAGAGGAGGCAGGGGGTAGTCTGTCAAGCTTTGGAAGGCTAGCTCAGCCACTTTGTGCCTCTGTTGCCCCTTCTGGACCCCCCTCAGGAAAGGAGACTGCACTAGATCCCCTGGGAGGGTCCTCTGCCTCTGGGAGGAGAAAGGATCAGGCTGCGTCTGGAAGCCCCCCAGAGGTTGGGGCTCAGTGGGGGCCAGGTTGGGGCAGAAGGGGGGGACTGAGACATCTCTCCAGGCTGGACTGTGGCCCAACAGTCCCTAGAGCCTCAGGGACCCGGGCCGAGCCCTGACGTTGCCGGGTGGAGACCCCAGTGGCACGTGGGGGCTCTGAGGACCCCTCCGGGGGCTGCGATCAGCGGCTCCTCAACCCCCACGGCTGCTTCCCTTCAGCAAGCTTAGGCCGGGGAGGAGATCCCTCCTGCTGCCCCAGCTTCTCCCTCCATCCTTTGCAGGCTTTCGCAGCCCCTCACGCAGAGGGGAAGGAGATCCTGACGGGGAAGGGAACGGGGCAGCAATGGGCAGCAGTGGGCATGGCTGAGGAGGTGGGCGAGGACTCCTGGGACCCTGCCCGGCACCCCGGGCCTCCACCACCTCACTGTGTTCCTCCCTCCCTGGCTACAGTGTGCGGAATGCCCAAGTTCTCCAACCAGCTGCCGGCCAGGACCGTCAATGGGCGCCCAGCACAGAGGGGCACCTCCCCGTGGATCGCCATGCTGCTCACGGATGGGCGACCTTTCTGTGGGGGCGCTCTCCTAGGTAAGGAGCGGGGGTGGGGCACTTGTTCAAGGGGCGCCTGAACAGATTCAACGGAGCCTTGGCCTGTCTTGGACATGCTTGGAGGCTCCTTGGAGTCAGGGGGACCGTCCCGGACCCCCAGACTCCGCCAGGGAGCCAGCTCTCCATGGCGACCAAAGACACTTCCGCCTGTTATTTAATTCACTCCAGCAGTTTTTGATCAAATACTTAGTCTGCGCCCAATGCTGGGGCTCCAAAGGTGGTAGCTGCCCTGAGGACTGTCACCCTGCCAAGGGACGCCATGTTAAATTAAGCCTGTGGGAGGGAAGAACGTAAAACGGAGGGAGGTCCAGAGGTAGGAGGGAGCACCCCCGCCGAGACTCCAAGGCAGCCAGGGATGCCATGTTAAATTAAACCTGTGGGAAGGAAGAACGTAAAAAGGAGGGAGGTCCGGAGGTAGGAGGGAGGTCCGGAGGTAGGAGGGAGCACCCCCGCCGAGACTCCAAGGCAGCCAAGAGCCTCGGTTTCTCTATCTGCAAAATCAGACCTCGCCAGACCTGACTGGAGAGCCGCAGAGCCCTTCTGCCTCCACATGAAGTCCTATCCATGGGAGTCCACATCCTTTGGTCTCCCTCTCCCGGAGGGGCAGGTGGCTGGGTGGGGCAGTGGATAGAACTCCGGGCCCGGGGTCTGAGAGGCCTGGATTCAAATTCAACTCCTTTCCCAGCTTGCCTCAGTTTTCTCCGCTGTACAGTGGGGATAGTCGTAGCACCTACTTTGTAGGGCTGCGTGAGGATTAGAGCTAGCCCATAGTGGTGCTACGTAAGCATCCACTCCTTCCCCAGTCGGGGCAGCGGCAGGGCCCCCCGAGGACCTCCGGGACCTCGCTGAAAGGTGTGTTCTTTTCCCAACTGCCCCCAGCCCCACGGCGTAGCTTCACCCGCACAATGGTGGGCCCAGGGACCAGAGGCTGAGCTCCTAACAGCAGTTGGCTTTCAGGAAGGGTGGTGCACTCTCTGGGGCGTTCCCTGAGGCGTAAGTGGGCGCGGTCTCCGGTCCCACTGCCCGGCCTGGGCTGAGGGCCCAGACTGAGCCGCTGCCCTCCCACCAAGTCCGGAGCGAGGCTGGCGCTTCCTTCGGGCTGCCGGCGAGCTGAGGCTCAGTCCTGAAGGCCTCGCCTCCCTGGGAATCCAGGCTGGGCCGGTCCAGTGTGCTGGGACAGCCCAAGCTCGGGGGCTCTGGATCCTCTCCACCTTTCAGGGCTCACAAGGTGGTAGCTCCCTTCCCTGAGGAACCCAGAGGGGCTCCCGGCCTCCTCCATAGGGGGACCCAAGACCTGGCCATGCCAGGGGAGGATGCCTCTATCCCTGGGCCTCCGTGGGGGAGGGGGCTGGACTTGGAGGCACAGATGGGTGACTCCTAGAGGGAGCGGGGAAAGCAGAAAAGCCCAGGGGGCTTCCCCCAGGGGAGCTAAGCATGGAGCTCATCTCCTACAGGAGTGAGCCTCGGTGACAGACCTGGTGACAGACGGTCTCCTCAAAGGCGGCCCGCGCCCCTTCACGTCTTGGGCAGGCGGCGGGCTTCCCCGGGCCGGGCCGCAGGGCACGGGCTGCAGCAGAGCCTCCAGTGGGCTGGGCGGGGGACAGACTCAGTGATGGGCCAGACGGAGAGGGCCCGTCACCGTCCAGCCACCGCGCCTTGTGATCCACTGGCTCCCAGAGGCCTGGGCCGCCCTGGGGAGGGGACGTCACCGAGAGCAGAAGGGGCTCAGATCCGAGCAGAGGGGCCGGCCTCCCGGCTTCACCCATGGACTGCGGGGCCCCAGAGACGTGTGGGGAAACCCACAGAATGGGGGGGGGGGGGGGACCCGCATTTCTGTTGCACCTAGTTTGGGACCAGGGACCGCGCCGAGGGCTTCTTACACCATGACCCCCTTTGGTCAGCCGCCCTTCAAGGTCCGCCCATCTCACAATTAAGGAAACTGAGGCAAACCCATCAGGCCCAGCACCACAAATAATTATTATTATTATACTGGCCAACCTTTGTCTATGTAGTCCTTTCTCCGGCCAGCCCCATGCTAAGGCCGGTACATTTATTGTCTGATCATCCTTATGATGACCTTGGCAGGTAAATGGTGTCACTATCCCCACTTTTGCAAATAAAGACACTGAGGCCAAAAGCTCAGGGTCACTCGGTGAGCAGGTCCCCGAGGCCACATTTGAACTCGGGTCTCCCTGACTGCAGAACCGGCACCTAGTGACAGTTAAATAATTAACATGAGCGCAGGGCTGAGCGCCGGACACTGTGCTAAGCGCCGCACAGTGATTTTCTCATGAGCTTCACAATAACTTGGGAGGTAGATGCTGCCTCCCCAAGTAAGGTTCTGGGGGTTCCGTTCCGACAAGGGACGGGACCGGGGCTAACCACCCGGCTGCTCCCAGGGCGCCCAGGCAGAAGTGCAGACGCCAGCTCCCCGCGCATCCGGGCTGGCCCCCAGGGCCAGGGAGCGCGGTCAGAGCGACCTGACCCACTTTCCGCTGCGGGCTGCAGCTGGCCAGGGCCACAGACGGGCCTCCAGATGGGGCTCCTCCCAGCAAGGGTCCCCAGCTCCCCACGCCACGTCAGCCCGGAAGCCACGTTTGGCCATGGCCTGAGCCCGCTCTCCCGGGGCCCCCGTCTCGGTGCCCGCTGCCACGTCTGAAGCACACTCTCTATTACTAACCCTGGGATCAGGGAGCAAGCAGCCACCGGGGCAGGAGCAAGGGAGGTGGCAGATGGAGGAAGTAGGAGGGGGCACAGCCGGGGTAAAGGCCTGGAGGGAAGAGCTTCTGGGAGGAGTGAGTGTGCTCCAGGCACTGGGTACTGCCAGGGCACAGGCTTGGGTGGGGATGGGAGGACCCGGTCTGAGGGCAGGGGGAGAGCAGGCCTGACTGGGTCAAAGGGCGCAGGAAAGGGAGTGATGCTGAAAACAGCTGGAAGGTTGGGTGGGGGCCAGGTTCCAAGGGGGGAGGGGGGGCTGGTAGATCCCACGTGGATGATTGCTTAATACAGGAAAAGGCGGCGGAGGGGGAGGGGGAGATCGTCTGCCAGGAGCGGAGCGGGAGGGGCTGGCGGTGGATAGGAAGGCTGCTGCTCTCCAGGGCGTGGAAGAGGGAGCCGGTCAGCCCGGCCGGGGACGCCCCTCAGGGATGGCAGGGGGTCCAAGAGGGAGCGCGTCCCTTTGGGGAGATTTGGCCAATGGCAAGGTGGGACTCAGACCCACGAGAAGCATTCGAGGTTCAGAAAGAACCACAACAGCCAAGATTTGGATCACACTTTCAAGTTCGCAAGCACTGGGGTGGGCACTCCGGCATTTATGCCCATTTTTAGGAGAGGAAACTGAGGCTCATTGGAGCGTGACCTGCCTGTGATTCCCTCACATCGCCGTTCATGGGGTCATCAGGGATTTGTGAGACCGAGGTGCTGCTCCCCCACCAGCCCCGGGAGCCCCGAATAGCTTGGGCAGGGGCCTGCTTTCCAGGGGCATTTTCCAGAGGCCCCCAGCTGACGGGGGGCAACCAGGGTAAAACTCAGTTTCCAGAAAGGGGAGGCTGTGACAAGAAGGAAATTCAGATCAAGTAAGTGCTCCAGGCTGCCCCCAGCCCCCAAGGGTGTGTCTGAGAGCCCCAGAGCCTGGGGGAAAGGGAGGCTTCCCTGTGATGGGGTAAAGAAGCTCAAATTCCATCCGCCACCTCCAGGCCTTTACCCGGCTGTGCCCCCCACCTCCTTCCTTCCCTCGGCACCCTCAGGGCCTTTACCCGGCTGTGCCCCCCACCTCCTTCCTTCCCTCAGCACCCTCAGGGCCTTTACCCCGGCTGTGCCCCCCACCTCCTTCCTTCCCTCGGCACCCTCAGGGCCTTTACCCGGCTGTGCCCCCCACCTCCTTCCTTCCCTCTGCCACCTCCAGGCCTTTACCCCGGCTGTGCCCCCCACCTCCTTCCTTCCCTCCACGCCCTCAGGGCCTTTACCCAGCTGTGCCCCCCACCTCCTTCCTTCCCTCGGCACCCTCAGGGCCTTTACCCCGGCTGTGCCCCCCACCTCCTTCCTTCCCTCGGCGCCCTCAGGGCCTTTACCCGGCTGTGCCCCCCACCTCCTTCCTTCCCTCCGCCACCTCCAGGCCTTTACCCCGGCTGTGCCCCCCACCTCCTTCCTTCCCTCCGCACCCTCAGGGCCTTTACCCGGCTGTGCCCCCCACCTCCTTCCTTCCCTCCGCCACCTCCAGGCTTTTACCCCGGCTGTGCCCCCCACCTCCTTCCTTCCCTCCGCCACCTCCAGGCCTTTACCCAGCTGTGCTCCCCACCTCCTTCCTTCCCTCCACGCCCTCAGGGCCTTTACCCAGCTGTGCCCCCCACCTCCTTCCTTCCCTCCGCCGCCTCCAGGCTTTTACCCCGGCTGTGCCCCCCACCTCCTTCCTTCCCTCCGCCACCTCCAGGCCTTTACCCAGCTGTGCTCCCCACCTCCTTCCTTCCCTCCACGCCCTCAGGGCCTTTACCCAGCTGTGCCCCCCACCTCCTTCCTTCCCTCCGCCGCCTCCAGGCCTTTACCCCGGCTGTGCCCCCCACCTCCTTCCTTCCCTCCGCCGCCTCCAGGCCTTTACCCCGGCTGTGCCCCCCACCTCCTTCCTTCCCTCCGCCACCTCCAGGCTTTTACCCCGGCTGTGCCCCCCACCTCCTTCCTTCCCTCCGCCACCTCCAGGCCTTTACCCCGGCTGTGCCCCCCACCTCCTTCCTTCCCTCAGCACCCTCAGGGCCTTTACCCGGCTGTGCCCCCCACCTCCTTCCTTCCCTCCGCCGCCTCCAGGCCTTTACCCCGGCTGTGCCCCCCACCTCCTTCCTTCCCTCCGCCGCCTCCAGGCTTTTACCCCGGCTGTGCCCCCCACCTCCTTCCTTCCCTCCGCCACCTCCAGGCTTTTACCCCGGCTGTGCCCCCCACCTCCTTCCTTCCCTCCGCCACCTCCAGGCCTTTACCCAGCTGTGCTCCCCACCTCCTTCCTTCCCTCCACGCCCTCAGGGCCTTTACCCAGCTGTGCCCCCCACCTCCTTCCTTCCCTCCGCCACCTCCAGGCCTTTACCCGGCTGTGCCCCCCACCTCCTTCCTTCCCTCCGCCACCTCCAGGCCTTTACCCAGCTGTGCCCCCCACCTCCTTCCTTCCCTCGGCACCCTCAGGGCCTTTACCCGGCTGTGCCCCCCACCTCCTTCCTTCCCTCCGCCACCTCCAGGCCTTTACCCGGCTGTGCCCCCCACCTCCTTCCTTCCCTCCGCCACCTCCAGGCCTTTACCCCGGCTGTGCCCCCCACCTCCTTCCTTCCCTCCACCACCTCCAGGCCTTTACCCCGGCTGTGCCCCCCACCTCCTTCCTTCCCTCGGCACCCTCAGGGCCTTTACCCCGGCTGTGCCCCCCACCTCCTTCCTTCCCTCGGCGCCCTCAGGGCCTTTACCTGGCTGTGCCCCCCACCTCCTTCCTTCCCTCCGCCACCTCCAGGCCTTTACCCCGGCTGTGCCCCCCACCTCCTTCCTTCCCTCCACCACCTCCAGGCCTTTACCCCGGCTGTGCCCCCCACCTCCTTCCTTCCCTCGGCACCCTCAGGGCCTTTACCCCGGCTGTGCTCCCCACCTCCTTCCTTCCCTCGGCACCCTCAGGGCCTTTACCCGGCTGTGCCCCCCACCTCCTTCCTTCCCTCCGCCACCTCCAGGCCTTTACCCGGCTGTGCCCCCCACCTCCTTCCTTCCCTCCGCCACCTCCAGGCCTTTACCCCGGCTGTGCCCCCCACCTCCTTCCTTCCCTCCACCACCTCCAGGCCTTTACCCCGGCTGTGCCCCCCACCTCCTTCCTTCCCTCGGCACCCTCAGGGCCTTTACCCCGGCTGTGCCCCCCACCTCCTTCCTTCCCTCGGCGCCCTCAGGGCCTTTACCCGGCTGTGCCCCCCACCTCCTTCCTTCCCTCCGCCACCTCCAGGCCTTTACCCCGGCTGTGCCCCCCACCTCCTTCCTTCCCTCCACCACCTCCAGGCCTTTACCCCGGCTGTGCCCCCCACCTCCTTCCTTCCCTCGGCACCCTCAGGGCCTTTACCCCGGCTGTGCTCCCCACCTCCTTCCTTCCCTCGGCACCCTCAGGGCCTTTACCCCGGCTGTGCCCCCCACCTCCTTCCTTCCCTCGGCACCCTCAGGGCCTTTACCTGGCTGTGCCCCCCACCTCCTTCCTTCCCTCCGCCACCTCCAGGCCTTTACCCCGGCTGTGCCCCCCACCTCCTTCCTTCCCTCCGCCACCTCCAGGCCTTTACCCGGCTGTGCCCCCATCTCCTTCCCCACCTCTGCCTCCCAGAATCCAAAGGTCATTGAGCATCATTTCCCACCTGAAACCTTTCCCGCAGGTGCCCAGCTATCAGGCTGGTCCCTCCTTTCCCTCTTGCCAGCCCTTAAGCTGTCCTGTTTTTCTGAGTAAGGGATTACCTTCCAGAGCCAGATACTCCATGGTCCTCCCCGGACCTTTTCAAAGGGCGGGCAGAACCTGGCCCGAGAAGGCCTGGAAGAGCCGGGGCCCAGAGCGGCAGGAAGCGGGCACCGGCTTCTCTGACCAGCGCTCATCCCAACCTTCCCCGGAGCCTCCCCAGGCCCCGGCCGGCGGCAGACTGAGCGGCCCCCCCTGCCTTCCTCCGGATGCCGGGGCTTGTGGGATGGACCGAGGGAAAGAATCCCAGACTCACCACTACTGGGCAGAACCACAGAGGCCTCAGTGACCAGGAAGCCACCGGAGAAAGGTAGGATGGAGCCCGGTCCCCGTCCTCGCCGGGAGCCCTCATCACAGGGCACTTTTGTCTCTAGGAAACAAGTGGATTGTGACGGCCGCTCACTGCCTCCACCAGCCCCCCGAGTCCGAGAGCTCCCCTTTGACCAGCTCCGACAACCTCCCCGTCTCTGAGATCAGAGTTACCCTGGGTGAGTGACCGCGGCCCGAATGTGCGGGGGCGGCGAGGGGAACCCCGGATCACGGATGAAATTATTCCCGATCTTTCTTGTGATGAGACTTAACCGCGCACTCCTTGCATGCTTATCATCTGTATCATTATTGTCTTATAGTATTAATCACTAGCTAGTCCCTAAAGGTGGATATAGTCTACATACTATAGGTTAATAGTATGTATAATGTACTAGCCTATAGTATACATAACTAGCACCTGTTAATAGTATCACACGTGTATGTGTACTGTTAGTACATGGTACATACTATTAGCATATCATCTATATGATTTGTATGTAGAATAGATAATTCATATGTGACGTGGAGTATTACTCTATGGTGTGTATATATCGGTATGAAATATATTCTTTATATATATTAGAAGAATATGGTGCATATAAATATATAATGAGTTTGAAATAGTGTGAGATTTACCAAAATGTGACACGTATGAGTGTGTGCCGGGGGGGAAATGGCACAGGGTTGTCACCCACCTTCAACTTGTTAAAAAACAAAATATCTGCAAAGCACAGCACAGTGTGCTATGCCTGGAGAAAACAGGATAGGAGCGAGAAAAGGAGCCTGAAAGGGCTTAAAGCAGGGGGTCTCACACTAGGGCCCGCGGGCCAGATGGAGCCGCTGAGGACGTTCATCGGCCCGCCGGGTCATGGCCAACGGGCTGAGGGGCAGAGACAGAGTGAGCTTTTGTTTTTACTCTAGTCCGGCCTCCACCAGTCTGAGGACAGGGAACTGGCCCCTATTTAAAAAGTGTGAGGACCCCTGGCTTAAAGCATTAGCCTCCTGAGGGAATTTACAAGTACAGAAGATGGAGGGGAGAGTTCTAGGTTCGCAGAGAATCCGGGGCCTCTCCTCCTGCTGGCAAATCCCTTCTTGTCTCCCTCCGGGCCTCAGTTTCCTCATCCGTAGAGTCAGAGAAGTGGACTGTCAGTCAGTGAGCCAGGGCTGGGGAGACAAAGAGTCACTTAGGCAGCTCTTGCCCTCCAGGAGCTCACATTCTATTGGCTAAAACTACCTGCAGATAACTCCCTTCTTCAGTCTTGACCTTAGAACTTCTACTTCCAGGGGAGGTCACTTCCAATCTAAGCACCACGAAGGATTTTTTTTATTTTATCAGAGAACAAAGGCTTGATAACCAGACACTATGCTGGGCTTGCAGACGTCACCGAGCCAGGAGGAGAAACCTGTCGAGGGGTGAAAGGTCTCCCACCCGCACGTAGCCAACGTCTGCTCTTAAAGCCCACCCTACTTTTGGATCTCGGGCTGATGGCTTATTCCTTCCTTGCCTGGGACTCTTGGAAAGGAAAGATTAGCAGATTAAACCCCATTCCATCTCCTGATCTTCCATCCTTCACGTTCCTCAGCTAGAAGGTGTGATAGGAGAGAGACAGCCACACCCCGCAGACCTCCGGGAGCCCTTCTCCAAACGAATGCTTCTCCCCTTCTCTTTCCTTCTTTCCATCTAGGCAAGTACATGACCCAAAAGAAGGATGCCACAGAGCAGCAGCTCCGGGCAAAGAGCGTCACCTTCCATCCATCCTACAAGGCGGCCACCTTCGAGAACGACCTGGCTCTAATAGAACTTTGGGAAGAGCCGGTGCTGAATGACTATGTGATGCCCATCTGCCTCCCAGAGGGGCCCCCCCAGGAAGGTACCCATGGGGGGGGATTTCCCAACTCCCACTCAGCACAGTGCCTGACAATAGGTCTCAGGACATCCCCCAAGGTGTTCAATTTCAGAGACACAGAAAATCTATAACTTGGATATTTTTTCAAGATCTCATCAAGTCTCCTTCTATGAGGTCTTGCTGCCAGAAATATGGTTGCTGTAGAATATTAAAGGACAATTGTCTCGAGTAACAAAATGCTTACAAGGTAGGGCAGGATTTCTGGGTGGGGGCATTCATCCAGGCATTAATTTTCAAAATGTGCAATAGCGTACCAGCGATCCCCGGGACGCTCCACTAAACGCCTCCTTCCGATTCTCCTCCATGTTTTTCCCCTTGGTAAAGGCCTCATGCCTACCAGCGATCCCCGGGACGCTCCACTAAAGGCCTCCTTCCGATTCTCCTCCATGTTTTTCCCCTTGGTAAAGGCCTCATGCCTACCAGCGATCCCCGGGACGCTCCACTAAAGGCCTCCTTCCGATTCTCCTCCATGTTTTTCCCCTTGGTAAAGGCCTCATGCCTACCAGTGATCCCCAGGATGCTCCACTAAAGGCCTCCTTCCGATTCTCCTCCATGTTTTTTTTTTCCTTCACAAAGGGAATTAGTTCATCCCTTGCAAGAGTGTAATGAAAGCTGAGCGTTTCCACGTTCACCCCACCTTCTTCTCCACTTTCAGGTACCATGGTTCTCGTGAGTGGCTGGGGAAAGCAACCCCTGAATAGGCTCCCTGAGTTCCTGATGGAGGTGATCTTCAACTTCTCCCATGTTCAGCAGACACCATGGGAGAGTCAACATCCCTGCACTAGAGCTTTTCTTAGGGAGAGGAGAGGAAGGGAGTGAGGAAGCAGGGCAGAAAGAAGGCTTGGAGAAAAAGGAATCATAGGAAATCTGGCCTTACTTCCCATTGAATTCAGCTAACAAAGCCCTCTGGAGCCTTGAGCCTTAGTCAACAGGAGCCCTCAAGCGATGCCCTTGTCCTTGGTGACACAGAAAACTCCTGGAATCAGGGGGCTCAGAACTTGGCTATTAATGAGCCTTGCCCATCAGTAAGGTTCCCAGGGACGCCTCAGGGACCCCATTCATTGTAGCCATGATGATTCATTGGCCTTGAAGAGACCATGAAATAAGTAAAATGAGTAAAAATGAGTTAAATAAGTAAAAAAAAAAAGGGGGGGCAGAGAAATATAGCCTCGAGAAGGGAAGATAGGGGAAATATGTGAGTGTCTGTTTCTTGGCCATTCATGCCTGTCCAACTCTTCATGACCCCCCACATGGCAGGTCCTTTTATCCTTTCCTAACTCTCCAAGTCTGTCCAATGTCATGGGCACTACTATTTCCAGGACGCTAACAGGAGCCAAGATGGCAAAGTAAGCATCCTCTGCCGTCTCCTTTTCTTTTTTCCTTCAATTTTTCCCCACAACTGGGTCTTTTCCAATGAATCCCATCTTCTCATTACGTGACCCGAGTACTTAATCTTCAGCTTCAGCATTTGACCTTCCAGTGAATAGCTTGAATTAATTTCTTTAAGGATTGACTTAAATGTCTTCGTGACCCCATTTAGGGTTTTCTTGGCAAAGATACTGGAATGGTTTGATATTTCCTCCCAGAAGCCTGTTACAGATAATCAAATTAGTGTCTGCAGCAGGATTTGACGCAGGTGTTCCCATCTCCAAAGTCAGCACTCTGCCCATCACACCCCGAGCTGCCACGTGGTGGTTACTTAGAAGTCAGCAGCATGGAAAAAGAATTCGTTTTATCCCTCTTAGATCTGAAGGATAGAAGAAGAATCAGTCAGTGAGACAGAGAACCAGAGTTAGCCCTGACGCCGAGAGCCGGGGAGGAACGTATTAGTAACGAGACCATGGCAGACAAAAAGCCCTGGGTCCAAGTCCCACTTCTGACCATCCTGGCTCCCCAGGACAGAAGTTACACAGAAGGTGCTGGCCCACATGAGGAGAGGGAATGTCCTCTAGCCAGAGGGGAAGGAAGAAGAAGTCTTGATTGGGAGATAGTGAGTTCACCGTCATTGGAGGTCTCTGAGCAGAGGCCTATGGTCAGGAAGGATGTAAAGGGGAGTCCTGACCAGAAAATATTGGACTGGTTGCCACCGAGGCCCCCTTCCATCTGAGAGTCTCACACACACACACGAGCACACAGATACGCAGGCACACGTGTACACATGAGCACACATAGACACATAGAGACACGTGTATACACATGTGTGCACACACAGATACGCAGACACACGCACACACAGGGCCCTTTGCTAATAATTCAGCATTTCTGACATCGCCCTGTTGCAACAGGCTTTACAATAATGACTCACTTATCAGCGTTCCTCTCCATAGATTCTTCTCACTTCACTTAGTGGAAAACGTGGCTCATCTGGGTGTATAAATTAATGGATCCATTAGCAGCAGCAGCAGCCATGTGCACTTCCCCCGTGGCAGCCCCACGAGCCAGAGGAAGCAGCGCTTGAGCCCTGGCAGGCGCCTGGCATTCTAGATCGGGAATCCCTTAAATGCCAGGCAGCTTTGACCCTGCGGGTCAGGGGAAGGCCCTTCCCCTTGTTTCATACCAAGGTGCCTCTGTTCCAGATTGAAGTGCCCATAGTCAGCCGGGAAGTTTGCCGGGAAGCGTACAGCAAAATCCGTCGGAAAGTCACCAGTGACATGGTTTGTGCCGGAGAAAGGGAGGGTGAGTCCATCCCCAGCCAGTCCAGACCAGGGGTTGGGGGGAGGGGGGCTGAAGCCCTTCAGGCTCCAGGGGGAGGAGAACAGAGACGAGCAGGATTTGGGAGACATGGGTGCGGGTGCACCTAGAGCAGGCCTCGTGGGTGATCAGGAAGCAGACCTGATGCATAAAGAAGGGGCAGGAAAGGGGTCTACTTTTATTGGAGAGCATTATAATTGAAATCACAAAGGGGAGGTGGGTTCGAGTCCCTCACTTCCTTCCTTGGGGTCCTCTCTCAGCCAGCTTTGTCCCATACAGTCGGGATCACAATAGTATCCTTACAGGTCTGGGAGGCTCCAAGGACGGCATGTTGGTGAAGGGGCTTGCAGCTGTTTTGCAGCTGAGTGGCACAGTAGTTAGATCACTGGCTCTGCCATTAGGGAGCCCCGAGTTCAAGTCCAGCCTTGGATACTCCCCAGCCGTGTGACTCTAGGCAAGTCACTAGGCTCGATAATAAGGACGTCCCTCACTTCCCGAGAGTGTGTCTCACAAGCTCAGAAGTGAGAGCTTGAGGAGGTTTAGGCTCTGGTGAGCGTTAGGGAGGGACCCCTGCGGGCAGAAGCACCTTCCAGGCTTTTATCTCCTTTCCTTCCTCAGGAGGGAAAGACGCCTGTAGCGGAGACTCTGGAGGCCCTATGGTGACCCACGATAAGGAGCGGTCCCGCTGGTACTTGGTGGGCACCGTGTCTTGGGGAGATGGCTGTGGCAAGAGTAACAGATACGGCGTCTACTCCAGTATCCACGAGAACCAAGCCTGGATCCGGGAGGTCACCAGAGTTCAGAACTAGCCTCTGCCTGTGGCCAGCAGCGGAGGGAGGGGCCCAGAAGTTGGCCCATCACCCGTCCATTCCCTCCCTGGAAGAAGCCATGATAAACTGGCAATGTTTGCCCCTCTGTCCAGCTGCTGACCACGACCACCGGTGGCGCCTTTGGCACCCATATGGTGGGCAGTGTGATGACTGTCAGTGTCCCCTTCTCTGTCCTTTTCCTCCTGGGCCCACTCAGCAGCAGCCAACATCATGACTTTTAAAAAGGGGGGGAAACCATCAGTGGGATCTGATGCCCTAAGATGAAGAATATTCTCACCTCTTCCTGGGAGAATCCAGTATGTCCGGAACGTTTATCTAAAGTCCAACTTATTCCAAATAGCTCACAATAAGCCGGTTAAGTGCAATTCAAGGATCAAAATACCTCCGAGGTAGCTGGGCTGTGACATAAAAGCCAAGCGTCTGCCCTCAGGATGCTCATGCCCATGCAAGATTGTCTTGGATGGGAGTCTAGGGGAGAGGCCCCCACGCAGCTCCGGGCAGCAGCTCCCCTTCTCTCCCTAAGAGCTCCCGCTATTCTCTGGCATGGATTTGGAACGTTCTCGGATTTCAGAACAACCGAGATAAAAGTATAAAGGAGCTATGGAGGGGGCTCCTGAGTCCCTGAGACCAAGTAGGGGGCAGAGCAGGAGGAGGTGGTTTCCTCACTGGGGTTCTCTACAAAAAGGGAGCCTCGTATCCGGGTTCACAATCCTCCAAACCATCGTGAACCAAACGGCTATTGACTTCATTGTTTTAAGAGAGACAAACAGAGACAGAGACAGTGACAGAGACAGAGACAGAGAGACAGAGACAGACAGAGACAGAGACAGAGAGACAGAGACAGACAGAGAGACAGAGACAGAGACAGAGAGACAGAGACAGACAGAGACAGTGACAGAGAGACAGAGACAGACAGAGAGACAGAGACAGACAGAGACAGAGACAGACAGAGACAGACAGAGACAGAGACAGTGACAGAGACAGAGAGAGACAGAGACAGAGAGACAGAGACAGACAGAGAGAGACAGAGACAGAGGGAGACAGAGAGCTAGAGAGAGAATCTGAAGCTGAGTTCAAGGCGCAGAATTTCACACCTCCACTCTACCTCACTTCTAATTCTCTGTCCAAGGTGCTGCTGCTTTTTTGTCCCCCAGGCCCCAGACTCGATTTGCAATCTGAGCTTGTCCCTGACTCTTTCAGTGTTTCAGTTCCCTTAAGCACGGGACTCCAAAGAAGGCGCAGACTTGAAGCTGGCTCCGGGACCCCCACGAGCCCCCTCCCCGGGCTGGGAGGTGGAGCCCCCCACGACTCTATCCCTACCTCTCCTCCGGGGCCTGGACTGGAGTGCGATCCCGTCCATGGGAGCATTTACTCCTTGGCCACATGGCCAGGGGCAGGACCGAACGAGTCATGTCGGGAAAGCACGTTATAACCCCGGAAGGCCCATAAAACTGTGAGCGAGCCAGTTTCTGGCACAGCGTTAAGCCCGCGGCTGGAGGATAAACAACAAATGTTCGGAGCACAAACAGTCAGAAGACGAGTTCACAATAACAGAGGTTCCTGACGGCTCCAAATAAAACGGAGCTTGAGTCCAAGTCCCGGCTTGTTTTGGTTTTGCTTCTGAGAAATCCCCACTTCACTTGTTTCCGCCTAAGCGAGGTTGGATCGTATTCATGGAGATCTGCACGCAGAGAACAGTAGGGAGATTCCCACGGGGACCGGGTCCGAACGCCCCCTCGGTGCTTCCCCGTGTGACCCCAGACCGGCCGCCTGGCTTGTCAGGGCCGCCATGTTCTTGGCTGCTGAGAGAGGCAGTGGAGGATACGGTGGAGAGTAGACCTGGCTTGTAGTCGGAAGAGCTGGGGGCTACTCCGGGTTTAGAACATCGATCCCATTGATCTAAGGGGCCGTCCAGCTTAATGCCAGGCTATCTCGTCAGGAGATGGGAAGCGCTCCTGCCTGGGAGGCCTCGGGGCTCAGTGAGGGCCGCCGGCCACCACAGTGTGATGGAGACCAGTGGGAAGAGAGGGCTCCGGGTTATTTCCCTGTAAATGGCTGTGGATGCCAGTGGGGACACAGGAAGATTATGCCCGGGTAGAAGAGTGGGTTATAGAAGGGATGGGTCCCTTTAAGGCAAGAGTTCCTTAGGAGTCCCGAAATAAATGTTAGAGGGCCCATGAATCTGGGTCCTTTATTTTCACTGACCTTTGATTCCCTTGAAAACTCCTGCATGTTATAGGATGTTGGGGGAGGAAGGGTCCACAGGCTTCAGCAGCCTGACTGTCCGAGGGGCCTGACATGAGGAAGGGTCGGGAGCCCTAGTTGGGCTCTGGGTTGGGTCAGGGGGTCGCATCTTAGGATGTCCCAATAGTTCCTCTGGGCTTGGCTAAAGCTTTCCCTCGATCGCCTTTCTCCGTTGGAAAATAGGAAAAGCATGGGTCCTGCCAGCAGGAGAGACCAGGGCTCGAGCCTTGTCCTGACACCTGCTGGACTATGAGCGGTCACTTAGCCTTTCAGAGCCTCAGTCTTCTCATCTCCTAAATGGGAATCATAGTGCCTACTTACACTCTCATCACTGACCTAAAGGTCTGATGAGATCAAACCATAAAAAGGCCAGCAACAATCTGTGTCCACCCCAATTTATGTACAAATAGCAACGTCTGAGCCAAGCTGGCAAGTGTACTTGTGAAAATCTGCCCCAGCCGGGGCCCCGGGCTCCTCAAGAGCCTCTGAAGAGTCAGCACTCCCCCAGCAGCAGCAGCAGCAGCAGCAGCCCTTCTCCTTACACTCAGACACATACTCAGTCACACACAGTCACACACAGTCATACACACACTCACACAGTCACACACACACACACTCACACAGTCACACACACACACACTCACACACATTCACACACACTCACACAGCCACGCACACTCACACACATACACTTACACTCACGCACTCACACACACTCACACTCACACACTCACAGTCACACACACTCACACATATACTCACACACACTCACACACACACACTTACACACACAGCCATGCACACACACACATACACTTACACCCACTTACACACACTCACACACACACACACTTACACACACAGCCATGCACACACACACATACACTTACACTCACACAGTCACACTTACATACACAGTCACACTCACACACACACAGCCATACACACTCACACACACACAGCCATGCACACTCACACACATACACTTACACTCACACAGTCACACTCACACACACACAGTCACACACACTCACTTACACTCACACAGTCACACTCACACACACACAGCCATGCACACACACACATACACTTACACTCACACAGTCACACTCACACACACACAGCCATACACACTCACACACACAGCCACGCACACTCACACACATACACTTACACTCACACAGTCACACTCACACACACACACTCACACACACTCACACACACACACACTTACACACACAGCCATGCACACACACACATACACTTACACTCACACAGTCACACTTACATACACAGTCACACTCACACACACACAGCCATACACACTCACACACACACAGCCATGCACACTCACACACATACACTTACACTCACACAGTCACACTCACACACACACAGTCACACACACTCATTTACACTCACACAGTCACACTCACACACACACAGCCATGCACACACACACATACACTTACACTCACACAGTCACACTCACACACACACAGCCATACACACTCACACACACAGCCACGCACACTCACACACATACACTTACACTCACACAGTCACACTCACACACACACACTCACACACACTCACATACACTTACACTCACACAGTCACACTCACACACACAGTCACACACACTCACATACACTTACACTCACACAGTCACACTCACACACACACAGTCACACACAGTCATACACATACACATACACATACACTTACACGCACTTACACACACTCACACTCACACACTCACACACATAAACTTACACACACTCAGTCACACACACAGTCACACACACACACACACACACTCACACACATACACTTACACACACTCACACTTGCACACACTCACACTCACACACATAAACTTACACACACTCACACACTCACACACATACATTTACACACACCCACACAGTCACACACAGTCATACACATACACTTACACACACTCACACTTGCACACACTCACACACACACATAAACTTACACACACTCACACACTCACACACATACATTTACACACACCCACACAGTCACACACAGTCATACACATACACTTACACACACTCACACTTGCACACACTCACACTCTCACACACATAAACTTACACACACTCAGTCACACACACAGTCACACACACACTCACACACATACACTTACACACACCCACACAATCACACACAGTCATACACATACACATACACTTACACACACTCACACTTACACACACTCACACTCACACACATACACTTACACACACCCACAGTCACACACAGTCATACACATACACATACACTTACACACACTCACACTTGCACACACTCACACACATAAACTTACACACACTCACACACATACACTTACACACAGTCACACACACGCTCACACTCACACACTCACACAGTCACATACACTTACACACACATACTTACACACACTAACACACAGTCACACACAGTCACACATACAGTCACACACACACTCACACCCCAGACCTCAGCATAGGAGTCCTGAAAAGTCACCATCCCTGATCCAGATATTGATGGTTTCCAGGAAGAACGAAGTCATTGCCCTGAACCCTGGGCAGATGCCAGGCTGATTGGGCGAGGACCGGCCTGGAAGCCGGGGAAGGAGGGGCTGGGGGAGTTGGGAGAGAGGGAGGGGAAGGGGAACCCCGAACATGAAGAGACTCCTAGTTCCCAAGTCCTGCTGTGACCTCCAGTTCCAGGGCCCTGATTCCAAGGGGGAAACTTCTGAGTTCTCTGAAATTATTTTTTTATTGGAGAAAAACAAATTCTTGGCAGGGACTTCTGGGTCTGCTTTATTTGTTGTGGGGGGGGGTGAGTGTGTGAGTGTAAGAAGATGAAGATGATGTCACTGGAAACCAACCCCCCGTGCTGGGTTCCCAGGAATGAGTTTCTGATCACAGGGATGGGACAGGGAGAGGGAGGCAGGGCCGGCACCCCGGAGCCCCAGGATGCTCCTTACCTGCTGCGGACGGTGGCTCACTGACCGTAACCGGCAGGATTCCGCTCCTTTTTCAGAACACAGGAGGTGCCGTCAGAGCCCTGAGTAACCCTGAAAGTCCAGCTGATCTTCCCCCCCCCCAGCCCTTAGTCCTCTATCGCTCCCAGTGTCACCCCCCAAATGCCCCCGGCTCCAAATGATATCTCTTCTCCCAGGCCTCCTTAGCAATCAAATGTGAATAATTCTTACTAAAGTGCTAAGGGTTGAGGAGTTTGAGTCAGTCCTCCAGAGGAAAAAAAAAAGACTAGTAGGAACTTGATTCAAATTCCTCCCCTCCACTGAATTAGCCCCGTTCTGTTTCTATCAGGTGCCCTTTTTGCCAGATGTTGACCCCCCCCACACAGCCCTACACCCCTCCTGGAATAACCCAGAGCCCTGTTCTGATCTCAGAGCCACTGGGATGAGCAGAAAGTCACCAACTTTACTCCTTCTGGGAAGGTGGCAGCCCACTGGGCCTTACTCCTGCCCCGAAAATGTGCCTTGGGACCCCAGCTCTCCCCAGGGGCTCCTCAGCTGGGCCTTCCGACCATCTGTCCTACTTTTCTAACGTCTCACTACTTGCCACTATCCTTGGTACCCAGCAAGTGCCTAATAAATGCACTTGCACATAATGTTTGTATTTTTAGTGCAGATTTTGTCAGCCTCATTCCGCTTTGGCTAGTCACTTGGTCACTCCACACTCTGCAGGGCAGGATGATGGATAGTCAGGATCATGAGCCTCCTTCCTTGTTGACCCCCATTTTAAGATGATCCTTCCTGACTCCAGGCCTGGCTCCCTAACCACTGCGCCACCAGCTGCTCCATTTTTCTGAGAAGGAGCCACATCATACTTAATCTCATGAGGAGAAACTGGCAGCCACTTGTTAATGATGTGTTAGAGGGAGATCAGTTTGGTTGGATTCGATGCAACTCTGACATCCTGCAAAACTGGGCTCCCAGATTTAGAACTGGGAGATACTTTTAGAGTCGCTTTGCAAATGGGGAAACCGAGTCCTGCAGAAGTCCCAGAACAAGGGGCAGAGCTAGTGCGGTACTAGGTCCTCGGACTTACTGAGGAGGGGAAGCAGAAGGGGAAGGGAAAACAAGGCTGACACAGGTCCCACAGCTAGTAAATGTCTAGAGAAGATCTGAGTTTAGCTCTTCTGGACGTTCTCTGGCTGCCTTTCAAAATGTGAGCCAACCTCCCCTTCTTCCTCAGGACCATCGAGACCTTTCAGGGAAGTCCCCCTTTTCCCAGCCTCAGTTTCCCCATACCGCAGTGTAAAGTTCTGTTGTCTCCAGAGGCTGCCGATCGCTCTCTGGGAGGAGATCTGCTGTGTCAACTCAGATCTCTCCGACAGATTCTTCTTCCTGTAGAGAGCCCTTGTCTCCAGACAGGGGCCGCCAACTCTGGTCCAGAGAAGTGACTTCTTCCTCCGGAGAGCCGCCTCAAGTCTGGTCCAGACAAGACTCTCCTTATCTCTAGTGCGGCCCTCTTTTATCCTCCCAGAGAATGGGCGTGGGATAACGCAAGGGCTTCTGGGAAAAATTACTTCAACCAATGAACTTGCTCTGCCTAAGCATGCAAGCTGCTCCCCCAGGAATTCAAAAGGGTTAAACTCCCAGTAAAGGCCGGAACTAGAGAATTGTCAAGTACCGACTTAGCACTTAGTAAGAACCTAACACCGAGGCACCTGGCTGGTGCATCTAGATAGGGGCTGGAGCTGACTGGACAAAGAAATGGACTTGCCGTAGCCCCAGAACCAGAACTCCCCGCTGTCCCACACTGCCGTGGCAACCCTCAGTCCCAAGGGGCCCCTTCCCTTGGCTGTGGCGTGGGGAATACCCAGGACCCAGACATGCAGACTCTCTGCGGCCAGAGAGGGAGGAATGGCTTCTTCGGGGTGGCCAGGGATCAGCCGACCAGCCCAGCACGTGCTGCTATTATCTATCACCGAACAAAATCAGAGGGTGCGGGTCTCCCCTTCTGCAGCTGCTGCAAGGCAGCCGTGTTCACACTCGCCCAGCCAGCGAGGAAGGCATCCGGAATGCCTGGAGGGACGCTCAGCTCCTGAAAAGGCTCCTTCTGTGTCCAGGCAGGACGGCTCCTCATCAGCCACTGCAGGGACCCGCTGCCAGTCTCACCGCTTCCCTGCCGGCTCCTGCTCTGAAGGCTCCGTACAAATCAGCCAGACGGGCCTAGACTCGGACGTTAAGCAGACTGACTGGAACACAGAGGCTCCCTTTACCGTCCCCTGGGACATTGGGTCAGTGTTGGACTGAAAGCTAAGATCCCCTGTGGCTTGTGGGGAATCACTGACTGAGGTCCCCACCTTCCTCTCAGCCTGGGACGGCCTGCTGCATGTGGACAGAGGGTCTCCCACTACAGAAGCCCACAAGAATGCGTCCCACATGTACAGCACTCGAGAATGTTGGGAGGCTGTGCTTCTAAAAGGAGCTGGAGTGGAGGGAGTGAGGGTGGGAGGTCAGGGGGCTGCAAGCTGCCTGTGGGACAACAGGGCGATACAATAACCAGGAAAGTGTTCACAAGGAGCAGGTTATCCCGAAGGTGACCCCCTCTCACTTGGAGCACTACGGGTAGTTCTTTTAGCAATGGCAGTAAGAGAATGGGGCCTGACTAAGATGGAGAAGGGCTTTGAGTCAAGCTACCAAGAACGGGTTAAAAAAGCCGGGAGAAGGGCAGAGGGGCTACGCAGGAAGCTCTCCTCGAGTCTCCAAAGGTCGTCCTCTGGAAGACCCGATTTGGCTTTGGAGGGCAGGACTAGGAGCAACGGCCAATCAGCAAAGAAAAGGACATGGGCTTGAGATAAGGGAGGACTCACCACAATGGTGGGCTTCCCTCGCTGCTCTGGAGACCTTCGAATAGAAATGGCTGCATTCCAGGGATCAACAAAAGGATGCTTTCAAGTCCAGTCTACAAGTTTACCCAGGAGGAGAATGAGTTTGGAAAGCCCGGGGGTAAACTTCTAAGCTTGGATTATCTACACACCCAAATGTTCCTTAATCAATGGATCCTTAAACACTGGGGCAACAAGCCAGTTTCACATGTGGGACGCTCACAACCGCTGAGTAATCGGTCAATCCAAGCTCATTTGATGGGCTTTTCATCTCACAGCTTACATGGCAACACCATGCTCAAGGGGGGGTGAAGGGGGGAATGGATGTATTCCCTGCATCAAACCCTGTCTGGTCCCCAGACTTCTTCTGGCGGCCATCCACAACTTCATTAACTGGCAAAGGCAGAAAATGACTACAAGGAGAGCCGTGGCCCAGACGTTGGCGCATTTAGGTCAATGCAAGACTGCGTCAATGATCAAACTTGAGAAATAACGATTGTTGGCTCAACGAAAACATGGCGAGCGCAGCTAGGAAGTCTCCAGGGGAACGCCACCACGCTCTCATGAGCCCTGGTTTTTTTGGGGGGTCACCTTCTGGATAACCTGCTCCTCGTGGATACTTTCTTGGTTATTGTATCACACTGTTGTCCCACAGGCAGCTTGCAGCCCACTTGCACAACACAGAGCTGAGGAGGATAGTGAATACCCCGGATAATAACAATTAATGGCATAACAATAATAATACCCAGGTCCACCTGACTCCAAGCCCAATACTCCGACCATCATCCCAAGTCATCCCTAATAAATATTCAGCTCTCTTTTTGGCGGTGGGTAAGACCTAGAAAGATAAAGCATAATAACACTAAATTAAAAACTCCATTCAAAATATCAGCCGCTCGAGGACCACACCGGGAAGGGAGGGCCAGACACAGAAGGGAGGGTTTAGTGGGAACAGACTTGATATGTAGCAACAGCATGACGTGGCAACAAAAAATCCAATGTATCTCAATTTTAATAAATTGCAATAACAATAATATAGTGATAGTTGTAGCAGTAAAGAATTAACATAAAGCACTTTAGGTTTTGATAAAGAAGACACAGAGTGGAGAGGGGAAGTCCATCTGTCCGGAGCCCAATCCCACCGGAGGTGCCGTGGATCCTTGGGAAGGCCCTGTCTCAGGCGGTGAGGGTGGAGGGTCTTGGGATCATGTAGATGTTCAGTCTGGAGAAGCAAAAGCTTACACGTAGTGTCACAGCTGCTTTCCGGTCTAGAAGGGCTTTCTTGGGGAAGGGTCCATCTTGGGCCTCCTGAGCCCAGAGAGAAGAACCAGGAGCAACTGAGGGGAGGTGGCTAGGGAGGGAGGCGAAGAAAGCCAGATTTCCGGCTCGGCTCCATGGGTTTGTTTAATCGGACTCTGTTCCAAGACTGCCATCTGTAGGCCCTTTCTAAGACAAAGTTTAATTAACAAAAACCAACAGATCCTCCAAAGTCAGAACTGGGGTCCGATCTGAATTACAGGCTTTAAAGAACTGCATCTTCATTTGTTTGAACCTGGTCAGGCACAGAGACGAAGCAAGCAAAATGATATTGAGGTCCTGCAGGAACGCACTTTAATGAACAAGTCATTTCTCCCTGCTCGGCCCTCCCCCTTTCAGCTAGGCGCTCATTTGTTTTGCCAAAACCGAGAGTCTCTTCTTCCCGCTGCATGTTCGCATTATTGCTCACAAGCAAAGCTGGAGCTGGACTCCATCACGACTAACTCGAGACGCTGCTCCCCCTGCCCCAGGTGGCCCCGTCACCGGCCGGCCGCCTGCTCCACAGCCACGGGCCCTTCAGTGTGGCCAAGGGGGACAAGGCAAAAAGGAGCCGTCCAGGCACTTGGGAAAAATCTCCAACTTTGGTCAAGTGAAGCCAAGGTCCAGGCTCTGAGGTGGCAAGGAGTGAGTGGGGAATGGCCGCTTCATCGGGGTCCCCTGAGATTGTGGGGAGAACAGCGGCCTCGCCACTGAAGGCCCCTGTGCGGTCAGCCGTGTCTCCACAGCAGAGATAGAGATACCAGATATGAGATCGAAGGCCTCCAGTTCAAAATGCAGCTCTGCTACTCCAGTCTGTGCATCTGCCTGTCTGTCTAGCTGTCTCTATGTCTCTCTCTGACTCTCTCTCTTTTCTGTTTCTCTCTTTTATTCTCTTTAAAATTCATTTTCAATGAAAAAAAATCAACTTTCTCTTTTCACCTTCTCCAATACTGGAAAAAAAAAAACTTTAACAAATTTATATTGTCGAGCAAAAGACACCCCCTACTCTGTTACCTACCCCACACTTGCCTGACCCTGCTCCCAGGCAGGTTGCACTGGGCATCCCTCGGGCAGCCCCATGGTTATTTAGCTTTTTTTTCTGATATCAGTTTTTCCATTTGCTTCCCAGGGGATCATGGGCTAGTCCCTTCCTTATCTAGACCTCAATTTAATCATAAAATGAGGGGGAGGAGGGGACTATCTCTAAGGTTCTGTCAAGCCCAAAGTCCAGGGCCTACCTAGCTGTTCTGGGGGGGGGGGGACAAAGAGGGAGGAAGAAGGGTGGGTCAGGAAGGGATGTAGGGATAAAGGGTAGAAAACGTGTCAGCAGAGACCCTCCCTTCTGTCTTCGCAGCTTTTACCCAAGGCAAAGAAGAAACATCCAACTGGTGAAGGAAGGAAGGAAGGAGGGAAGGAAGGAAGGAAGGAAGGAAGGAAGGAAGGAAGGAAGGAAGGAAGGAAGGAAGGAAGGAAGGAAGGAAGGAAGGAAGGAAGGAAGGAAGGAAGGAAGGAAGGAAGGAAGGAAGGAAGGAAGGAAGGAAGGAAGGAAGGAAGGAAGGAAGGAAGGAAGGAAGGAAGGAAGGAAGGAAGGAAAGGAGGGAGGGAGGGAGGGAGGGAGGGAGGGAGGGAGGGAGGGAGGAAGGAAGGAAGGAAGGAAGGAAGGAAGGAAGGAAGGAAGGAAGGAAGGAAGG
>NC_133619.1:8410542-8467586 GCF_048593235.1 Sminthopsis crassicaudata
ACATTCAGAAGGAGTAGAAAATTCGCGGTTGTTCCAGTTTACAGAGAATGTGAAATTAGCTCCCTATGCTCTCTGCGCGTGCGCGCACACACTCTCTCTCACACACACACTCTCTCACTCTCTCACACACACACTCTCACACACACACTCACTCACGCTCACACCTGGTTAGAAAAGCCCCCAGGGCCCCGCCCTAACTGGGCTGCAGCCCCTCACCCTTTCTCTAGAGGCGGTTTCTCAGCCACTCTCCCCTCCCCTCTCATCCACCTCCTCTATTCCCCACGTCAGTCAGTCAGTCAGTCAGTCAGTCAGTCAGTCAGTCCGCTAAGACGCATTAGCGCCTCCTGGGCGCCAGGCCTGGCTAAGCCGAGGGGAAGCCCTGCGGGTTCGGTCACGCGGAGGCCCGCGGCTCCTTAGTTTCCCCCGGGCCGGAGGGCGCTAAAACCCTGGGCCTGAGTGACGGCTGTTCCCGCTGTCCTTCCTGGGGGGGAGGGGAGGGAGAGATGGGCCGGAGGCGCAGGACCGCGGGCAGGGACGCCTCAGGAGGGAGGCTCCTTAGCATCAGTCAGCCTCTCGCTCCCGCGGTTCTGAGCCCAAACAACCCCCAGGCCTCGGAGCCGGCCTCGGAACCTGAGCTTTAGGGACTGGGAGAGGAGGAAGGGGATGACGGCCGCCGCTCTGTGCGCCCCTCTCTAAGGTCGGACAGGAAGAGACACCTCAGCCCCCCCCCCCCCCCCCCCCCCCGTCACCATCAGGATCTATCATTTAGTAGAAAGTCACAGAAATGGGACAAAGCCAATGGGGGGGGGGGGGGATAGAGAGGTCAAAGGGGATTGGGACGGGGGTCCGGGTGGGGGCGGGGAGCCGAGCCGAACCCCTCCCCCCGGGACTCCGGACGACACCCCAGGCCCGCAAAGCCGGCCCGGCGCGCGCGGCGCCCCCTAGGCGGAGCTGCGGAACGAGAACTGCAGGTAGATGATGAGCAGGAGGACGGTGGCCCAGAAGAGGCACCAGGGCACGGAGCAGAAGTTGCAGCCCTGGCCGCCGCCCTCGGCCGCCTTGTTGGGGCTGGCGGGCCGGGAGAAGGTGTACGTGGTGGCCTCCTCGTCCAGCATCTTCTCGCTGGGCTTCCAGTGCTGGATGCCCGCCAGGCAGGCCTCGCACGACTCCCCGCGGTGGCGCCGCGTGTCCTGGCGGCCCGCCACGTGGATGCGGTACTGGCCGCCGCGCTCGCCGTAGCACTGCTCGCGCAGGCTGATGATGAGGTTGTCCACCAGCCCCTCGATGTTCTCCTCCAGCATGCTGGACTCGTCCAGGCGCGCCGTGCCGCACTCGTAGCACAGCTGCTTGAACACGCGCATGCGCACGCAGCCCATCCTCTGCGTCGGGTCCAGGAACATGTGGAACAGGATGACCACGTGCGAGGACTGCCACGAGTGCCAGCACCAGGAGCAGTGGAACCTGTGGGGGAAGGGCATGCAGCGCTGCGTCTCCTGGCGACCGAGGCCGCCGCCCGGGGGGACTTCCCGCCCGTCCCTCGGTGCCGCCGGGCAGCCCGGGAGATTCCTCCAACTGAGGAGGCCGCCCCGCCGGCTCCCGATGGCCTCCGAGCCCGTTAGCGCGGCGTGTCGGACCGTAACGAGACCCACGTTTGCCCGTTCAGTCTAAATCCCGGCTGCCCCCCAGGCCGAGCCCCCTCCCCGGCCCTTTCATCCCAGCCAGGCTTCTCAGCGCGTGGCTCGGAGCCAAAAACCCGGGGAGTCAGAACCACCGGAGGCCCGGCCCCTTCCCTCCTTCACACCCCGGCCTGATGGCCCCGTCTGAGGATCCCGCCATCTCCCTCCGGGCCCGCCCCCCCCCCAGCCTCAGTTTCCTCATCCGTAAAATGGAGGAGACCAGACCCTCCCACCTCTGCCCCTGACGTTTGGTCTTAAGAGCTTTCCCTTGTGATGTGATCACCAAAAACCAGAATGGCGGGAACGGAACGCGGCCGGGAGCTCACAGCTGGGAGCGCGGTGCATGGCACCCTGCACCTGCGTCCGAAGGCCCGAGTGCGAATCCAGCCTCAGACTCATAGCTGCGTGGCCTGGGTGTCTTTTACCTCAGTCTCCCCTTCCATAAAATGGGGGTAACCGCAGCTCCTGCCTCCGGGGCTGTGAGGACAGCGCGGATCGTGTTGGGAAGTCCCCGGGAAACGCTAGCCTCTCATTTGTTCCTGGAAATGACCGCGGGAAGGGCGCTGTCATTCATGCCCGTTCTATGGGGGGCGGAAACTGAGGTTTGTCCGGAGTCACGCAGCGTCCGAGGCAGGATTTGAACTCGGTTCCTCCTGCCTCCAGATCCAGCGCTCTGAGACCCTAACCTGTCCTCCCTCCGAGGCCCGGCCTCCGCGGAGCCGCCCCATGAAGTGCTCTCCCGCCTGGCGCCCACGTGCATCCGGGCCTCCCTCCCCTCCCCGCCCGAGCCCTCCGCGCTCAGGGCTGCCCCGGGCTGGCAGCGGCCTGCAAACACCAAGTGCCCGGGACAGATTTGTTCCTAGGGCTCTAGAACCGCATGGCGGGTGCTGGAAATCCCTCGGGGCATGTGCTCCATCCGTGCATTTTACTAAAAAGAAACTGAGGCACGAAGTTAGGAGGCCCGCAGCCGCAGAGCCGGAGTTTGAACCCAGGGCCCCTGCCCCCTGCACTCCCCCGCTGCCTTCAGGCCCCTCCCCGTCCGGCTCCGTCCTTCAGCTCAGCCCTGACCCTCGGGGAGGGAAGCTTGGGAGGCCGGGGAGTGTGAGGGTTAATGCGCCGCGGGTTCATGCCTCGCTTCTCCAGAGCAGCCTGCGCGCCTCCTTCCCTTCTCCAGCCCCTGTTCTCCTGCGGAAACCCTCCCCTGATCATCCCCCCCCCCCCCATCTGACGCCTTTTCTTCTCCTGTGACAAAACCTCCTAGAAAGGCCGCTCCGGCCGCCTCCACGGGCTCTCGGCACTCACACCGCTTCCTATAGTTCTCCAGGGTCTGGCCAGAGCTCCGGGGTGTGCCTGGCCATGGAGGGGAGAGCAGAGAGGAACCCCTGGCTCTGCCATCCATCTGCTGCCAGAGCAAAGGGGGCCAGAGGCTGTGGCAGCCGACCCCGCTTGTCCAATATAAATCCTTCTTCCCTGAGAGCAGGGCAGGGCTGGGGGAGCTGTTGCAGCAAGAGCACATATTAATGTTTAAAATGAGCAAGCGCCCCCATTTGCTTCCCCTCCGAAGTGAGGCCTAAAAAAAGACCCCTCCCCCACCTCCACCCAAGGGGCTCGAGCACCCTCTGAACCAACCCTTCCCCAGGGATGCAGCAGCAGAAAGACTCTGGAACAGCATGTGTGTGTGTGTGTGTGTGTGTGTGTGTGTGTGTGTGTGTGTGTGTGTGTGTGTGTGTGCGTGTGCACAGCACGGCCTCAGAAAGCTAACCCCCCAGCTGGAGGCCCAGGAGGGGGAGGCAGGGGCCTCATCCTCCACCCACTCCCAAAGACCGATGCATTTCACCAGGCCGAGTTGTCCAGCCGCCCCAGCCTGCTGCCCAGAACCTCACCCCTCACTAGCTAGCTCTGTGTGCCCTGGAGGAAAGAGATCACTGGCTCATAGATGGCAAGGGGACCTGCAAGGGACCTCCCTGACATTGTCGCCCCAGCCCTGTGTTTTACAGAAGGGGCAACCGAGATCCAGAGAAGCCAGAGATCCCAAAGGCACTGCAAGGACCATCTATTCTAATCCCCCCTTTTATAGCTGCAGAAGCCGAAATTCAGAGTAAGTGGGAAAGGGGGAGACAGAGGAGAAAGTCAAAGGGCAAAGTAGCACTGGTGAAATTTGAACTCAGGCCCAGTGACTGTCTCTCCCTTGTCCTATGAAGACTCAAGCTTGCAGCCTCTCCCCACAGCCTGCTTCCACTGGAATCCCAGGTCCTTGTTCTGTCCTCGGGATCCTGTTCCCTAGTTCTAGATCCTCTCCCATCACATGGTCCAAAGACTAGGGTCCTCAGGCTTCCTCTCCTCTGAAACTCAACTCTGGGACATCCTCCTGGTGTCCACTGGCGCCCAGTTCTCCGGCCTCCTCCTAAGCCACGGCCTTTCCAGTCTAACACTGCCCTTCCTCGACTCCAGCGTGAGCCGGGTGAAGAGAAGAGCAGAGCTCACGTTGCCGGCCCAAGCTCCTGGGCGTGGGGAAAGCAGACCTCCCTCCCTCCCAAACCCCGCTCGGCTCACCTGCCTGAGGCATGCTGCTCCAGGTACTGCTTCCAGCCCGGGGCCAGCACGTTGTGCTGCAGGTTAGGGTCCATGATGAGATCCCAGCTGTCAGCGGGCTTCGCCTCCTCCATCTTCTCGTAGAAGATCTTCTTCCATTCGGCGGTAGTCAGGCTCTTACACATGTCCCCTTGGGGTGAGGCGGTGGGCTCAGCCCTCCTCCACAGAGAGAAAACGGTCAGCGAGGGCAGGCTGATGGCAGGACAGCGGAGTTTCCACGGTCTGAACTTCCTCATGGACGGGACCCGGCAGCAAAAGCTCCAGCGAGCTCCCTCCTTTGTCCTCCTAGGCACCGGTCACCACGGCAACAGGCTGGGAGCCAAGCACCCCAGCTCAGAGAAAAGCATCCAAGGGGAGTTGAGGGAGGCTCAGGAGGGGGTGGGGTGGAGGCCGAGAGGCACAGACGGAGGGCTCCACCTGCAGGAACACCTGAGCCACAGAACGGTGGCGATGGAGGGACCTTGGAGAGCGCCACTGAATCCCAGAGGCCCCTAGGTCCAACAGCCTCATTTTTACTGAAGAAGAAACAGAGTCAGGGGGTAAACTGATCTGTTCAAAGCTGCCCAGGCAGGGAGGGGAAGAGCTGAGAGTTTTACCCTGGTCTTGTCTCTGAGCTTTAAAGCTCAGAGACCGTCTTGTCCAATAGAGAAGAGAACCAAGGTCCAGAGAAGAAAGATCTCCAAGGTCATCCAGCCCAACTCCCTCCTTTTTCAGAGGAGGACACTGAGGTTCAGGGAAGCCCGAGCTTTGAGATGGACAGGACCAGCCCCAAGCTCTGGCCACTCCTCCTCTCAGCTGGGCTGTGTGGTGAATGGATGGGAGGTTCTGGTAGTTATCACTGAAACAGGACAGGTGGCGGCTTTCCCGTCCCACCCTTCCATTTCCGTAACGTAACAAACAGGTGAGTTCATTGTCTCTTAATGCTGAATGTCTCCAAAGAGCTGCTCCCAGGGTCGGAGATTGGAGAGTGGGGGATGGAAGACCGAGAAGTCGGAGGGGATGTTCAATCACAAACAGTGCTGCAGGGACCATCTGCTCTAATCCCCCCCATTTTATAGATGCAGAAACAAATTCAGAATTAAGTGGGAAAGGGGGAGACACAGAGGAGAAAGTCAAAGTAGCAAAAGTGAAATTTGAACTCAAGTCCAGCGTCTCCAAAGCCTGTAATTTCTCCATTACACTATGAAGACTCAAGCTTCCAGCCTCTAGGATAGTAAATAATAAATCACAGAGAGCTAAAGCTGAGAGAGAACCCAGGGACTTTACAATCACTCATCAATCAATGCGCAGGTAAGGTGCAGCCAAGTCCCCTCCTTCAAGGAGTTTACCATCATCAATCTACTCTTTTAATAGAGGGTACCTTTAGATTGCTCAGAGAAATAGTAAGGTTTAAACATATTTCTCCAAATAATACAGTGATCAATAACAATTATTCACATAATTTTATTTGTATGAATAATATTCCTATGGTGTTAATCTAGTCATAAAATCACTCTTCCTAAATGAGCAGAACCAGGAGATCACTATACACTTCAACAACAATACTGTATGAAGAGGTATTCTGATGGAAGTGGAAATCTTCAACATAGAGAAGATCCAACTCACTTCCAGCTGATCAATGATGGACAGAAATAACTACACCCAGAGAAGGAACACTGGGAAGTGAATGTAAACTGTTAGCACTACTGTCTGTCTACCCAGGTTACTTATACCTTCAGAATCCAATTCTTAACGTGCAACAAGAAAATTGGATTTACACACATATATCGTATCTAGGTTATACTGTAACACATGTAAAATGTATGGGATTGCCTGTCATCTAGGGGAGGGAGGGGAAAATTTGGAAAAATGAATACAAGGGATAATGTAAAAAAAATTACTTATGCATATGTACTGTCAAAAAATATATAATTATAAAATTAATTTTTTTAAAATCACTCTTCCTAGAAGTAATACCTTGCATATCAAAAGAGCAATAATCCACTCACAGCAGGCCAGTAGTGATCAATGTCTCTTGACATTGACCTCATTGAATGTCCCATTGACATTGAGTCATGACTGATTTTTTAGATCTCAGCAGAATATAAGGAAAAAGACAGAAATTGGTTCTCCGATTTCATTGGTAAAGGGGGCTCTCTGATGAAGTAACTCCATTGGCTAATAGAAGTCAGCATCTTCTCAACAACTTCTTGTCTTAGAAAATTGATTTGAGCACCCGGGGATAGGAGATTTGTGCCTAGGGTTGTGCAACTAATAAATGTGAGATGCAGGGCTTGAAGCAGGTCACAAGAACAAGTCTCTATCCATTATTCCACACTTATGCACAACTCTTTAGAAGTCAATTAGCCAACAAGCATTTATTCAGCACCTTCTGTGGGCCAGGTTGGAATTGCCAAGAACAAAGGCTTTAATTACAAGGAGTTTATATTCTCTCAGGATCTCTCTCTCTTGTAGATATCTTGAAGTATTTCCAGAGACTTTCTCCTGGTGAGGAATTCCAGTAAATCTGGAGTCAGGAGATCCCAAAACCCATCCTCCCAACTGCCATCTGCCAACTGTCATCACTCACAACACCATACCATGTGAAAAGACCACTCACACATTAGTCATGCACTCCCACTCCCAATACTCCCCATCCACCTTGGCTACTCAGTAGATACACAGATAAGTCAGGACTGCTGTTTGAGCACTCAGTTCCCAGAGCACTATCCCAAAGCTGTGGTACCCAATGCAAATATTTTAGTGACCAAAGGAGAGGTTTAGTTCTGAATTTCCACAAGTCCGATGGCTCCTTTTTAAGATGAACTCAATTGACCCCTTCCAGATAAGTCACAAAAAGTGTTTGACGTTCAGAAAGTTTTGAATTTAATTTTTTCCATTTCAAATATTAAGGAAGCAGGAGAATGAATGACGGGCATGGAATGGGAAAAGAAAAGTGCCTGGCGTTGGAAATCTAGCTTCCCCCAGAGCTGGCTAGAGGATGACCATAATGCTGATGGTAGAAAGTAAGCTTCTAAGAGCAAAGATTACTTCAGGTTTTTTTCTTGGTACCCTAGAAATATGGCAAAATCCCTGGCACTTAGTGCGTGCTTAATTGATGCTTTTATGAATGGATTAATTGATGTTATTTCTTTCTTACCCAGTAAAATGTAAGGTCCTTGATGGGAGAGACAAATGTGGTTTTCTATGTTTGTCTCCCAGCTCCTACCACAATTCCTGACATGAAACAGGACTTAATAAATGAGGGTTGAATGGTTACTTTTGGATTCAAGACTGCATTCACCTATTAAGCACTTCCTACACACTAAGCACTGAAGAATACAATAACAAGACCCTCCATCCTTCAAGAGTTTGCATTCTGTAGAATTGTCTGAGTAAATGGATTAGTTAAAATTGACTCATTTAAATCCACACTGGGCTACAATGAAATGATCTGAACCAAGCTAAGATATTCCAGCAAATCCTTGGGGATGAGATGGCAAGCTCAAAGGATGTCAGTTGCTTTTGACTAATCATACATTTCTATTTATCCATAGACTAATGAAATGACATTCATTCTTATTATAAAGTGAATTTAATTATCCATATTAATTACATATATGCTATATATTGTCATATATTCATTAATCACATACAATGCATTTGCATATTAATACATTGATAATTAGTAATACTAAGTGACTTTACATAGCACAAGATGTCATCTTTTCCCCATCCAAGTTCACAGATCCTCCTGGAATTTATCCATGGGCTCCTTGGGTCCAAGCTAACAACTCCTGATGGTAGAGCTCTGGTGACAATAGGACCACTGGAACCATGGTTTCCCCTCAGCAAAGGTCTTCGGGCAATGGCTGGATGGCTACTTATTGGTGCATTGCCTAGGCAATGGCTCAACAGCCTCCAAGGTCCTTTCCAAACCATTTTCCAATGGTGTCAAAGTGGCATCCCTTAGATTTGTACTCTTAGAAGAGCTGCAATGCTACAAACTCCAGTCCAAGCAAGGCATTAGCCTAGTTCCTGGCTAACTCCCATATCAAGTGTCAGTTGTTATGGAAATCCAAGCTGGCACAAGAAAAGCAGTGGGGCTGGGGTCATCCCCAGAGTCAGAATGACTCCTGCCTCTGAGGAGCTAATGGCCTGGCATCCTGCCAAGCCTGATTAACTACCGCTAGGCTTTAACCCTCTCAGAGTGTTTGCCTGCAATGAGCATAATGAGCCCCAAAGAAGAAAAACAAAAAGACAGAGGGTGGGAATCTTCAGCAGATTGGAGTGTGTGTGTTTTTAAACCAGGTGATGCAATTCCCATGAGCACAGAGCCAGGTTTAGTTTAAACATAGAGCCCAGTGGGGGAGCTTGCTGTCTAATTGGATGCTCCTAGAGCCAAACCTCATTATTGCCCTCGATAAGGGCATGGGGCAGGGATAGCAGAACCGAGAAAGGTCCACATTGCCAAGGTACTTTGCTGGTGATGCTGCAGTCATATATTTCAGAGGGGATTTTTCAGAATCATAGATTGGAAACTGGAAATGACAGCATGGGCCATCACGTTCAACCCATGCCCTTCTCCCCAAAGAATCCTCTCTATAACCTACTCAGCAGGTGGGCGTCCAATCTTTGAAGACTTCCAGCAGAAAAAGCCCACTGAACAGCGCATTCTACCTTTGGACAGCTCCGATGCTCAGAAGGCTCTTCCTGAGAGCAGCCCTAACCCTGCCTCTTTGCAAACTCCGCACTTGGCTACAAGTCCTGATGTCTGGGGCCAAGGAGAACGAAGCTGATCCATGTGATCTTATGCCTCCCCTGAGTATTCTCCTGAAGGTACAGATCTAATTCCTTCAACCAAACTGGAAAATCTGGGAAATGAAGAAAAAAAGGACTGGTATCCTCAAAACTGATTGGCTTATGTTTTAGAACCAACATGGAACCCATTGGATTGGGAGCCAAAAGACATGAGTTCAAGTCCCGGCCACAGCACTATTGGCAATTTGGGACAAATCAAGTCCCTCCTCCATTTTTAAAATAGAGAACATCTCAGGACACTGAGGGGATGGGTATATGAGCGAAAGTACTTTGTAAAATAATGTTTCATAAGCAGGTAATTTAGTATCAAACCAATGACTATTGACAAATGGGTTAGATGGTTTTGGAAAAGAAAGAGGCCAGACAGGATCAAAGAAAGAAACTTTATCATAATCCACAAAGAATAAAAACAAAGCAGCAGCTTCAATACCAACAAAGATACTGGAGTGGAGCGCTACAGTTCAAACAAAACCGGACACAACCTCTTTTTGTTCCCTCCCAAGATGGAGGGTGATGGGACTCATGCTCCAGAGGACCAGAAAATCCCCACCAGATATGGGCATTTTGGTAGCTGTGGGCAGGGGTCTTTCTGCCCAAGACCCCAGTCGGCTATCCAGAAAGTTTGGCTTGCCAAAATTATGAACCAGCCTTGGAGTTGGTCCCCAGGAGGGCCAGATAGCTATAGATGATCCTCTGAGGTAGAAATTAGCCCAGGGGCTCCCCAGTCTAGGAGAGTCACATCAGCCAAAGTTCCCAAGTCTTCCTTCAAGGTCAAGACTCTGGGAATCCCCTTTGTAGTTATTCCAATTGGAAGATTAAAATCTCAGTCAGTTCTGACCAAGAAACTTTGGATCTTGGAGGCCAAGGCCTCAAATGCCTTCAGGAGAACAAGGAGGAAAATGATAAGGAGAGAAAAAAGAAATAAAGAAGAAGAGGAGAAAGAAAAAAAAAAAACATGTAAAAGAGATTTCTAACAGGAGATGTTTGTCTTTGTCCCTCCAGAGACTTTGCTGTCCATGGGAAGACTTGCCACCTCTCCATTCCCATCCATCCTTGTCCATCCTCCTCCTTGCCAGAGCGGTAACAGCTGCCCTTCAGGGAGCACCGAGGTGCCCACCTTCCCTGAGCACCACGGTCTCTGCCGGCCCCTGGCGTGGCTTTCTGGAATGATGACCGGCTAGCTCCCTGAGCCTTGGGTCTGTCCCGTTCACGGGCAAGCATTCCCAGGAGGGAGCAGGGAGGAGCCCAGCAGCTAGGTCTCTGAGGGAGTGGGCCTCCTGGCCAGGGCCATGGACATATTCCCAGTGTCCTGTTGCTCCCTGCGCCGGAGGAGGGCCAGTGTCTCCTTGGCAGCATCCTGGACTATGAGCTCCGGATCCATCTGGAGCACTTCGAGACCTGAAAGTGAACAAGAGAAGATTATCTTCGAGCTGGGGAAAGCTGCCGCATGAAACCTTCCAGCACCAGGCCTGGGGGCCTGAGGGCCTGGGGGCCTAGGGGCCTGGATGTGAGCAAAAGCTTAGAACACTTGGCCTCTACTGGAGCCTCTGGGCTCCTGAGTACCTGCCTCCATCTACCCACCCACCCCTCCACAGAGCTCCTTGGGACACGGGCAGCAGTCTTCTCCTTAGTGCTGGAAGAGCCAACCAGCCCAAGTCCTCTACAAAGGGACTTACATTGACCCAGGCGCTCCATGTCCATGTCCCCCAAATTCAAGTGGGCCACCTGCTCCAGAACGTACCCTGTGGTGACAACAGATGAGAAGTTTCCTGAAGTTCTCTGCCCCCTGCCCAGCCCCACATCATCACCATCATCCCAAGGACTGGCACTCGGGTGGCACCATATGTACAGCATCTCATCTGACCCTCCCCACCCTGAGAAGCAGGTGGATGACAAGTCATCTGCCAAGGGCACTGGCTAGAATGGGCATGAGGAAGGAGAAGAGATCTGACAAGGAGGAGGATGCGAACTGACTCCAGGCCTTGGGGCAGTCTGGGAGGCTTCCCCTAAGAAGCACCAGGGTCAGCCGGAGAAAAGGGAACTGAGGCAGGGGTCAGGCCAGACGTGGGCGCTCACTGGCTGCGGGTCCCGGACAAGGCCCCAGTGTGAGTCTTACAAGGGCCACAGCATCGCCCCAAATGGAAGGGCTCACACGTGGCCCGAGAGCTGACAGTGCTTGGGCCACCCCACAAATGGCCCCCTCCAGCTCACCAGTAAAGGCACAGGCCGCCGCCTTAATCCTGGCCCATTCGCTGTCATAGTAGGCAATGGCTTCTGCACAAAAGGTGTCCAAGAGATCAGGGTCTTTCCTGGCCTGGTGAAGGAAAGGGCAGAGGTTCACAGAGGAGAACCGGCAATGTCCCAAGTCCCCGTACTCGACAAAGGTCTCCCTCAGAAGATATCCTCCCTCAGCCCCTCCAGAAGGCTCCCAAGAAGGGAAGCCCCTCCCAGCCTGAGGTCAGCCAATCCCAGGCTCCATCAGATTTGGTCCACCTTGAAGGTGACGAGGGTCTGTGCCCTGCGCTGTACATCTTCCTAGGGGCCAGTGGGGTTCCAAAGCAGCCTGTAAGGACCCCCCTTGTAGAGCACACCAGTAGAAGAAGGAGCCAGGCTGGCTGAACAAAATTAGGAAAAAGACTTTCCTTCAAACCCCTGTCCCACAAAGATGGAGTCAGTGAGGGAAAAAGCTTAGGGCCTAGCCAAGTCACTTGGAATAGCTGAACAGGGATGGAAACTCAGACCAAGTGAAGGGCTCAGGGAAGCTTAGCCTGGAGAAGGGAAGGCTCAATGCCAGCAACAAACACCAACTAAGCATCGGGGGTGTTCAGACACCGAGAGGCACTGGAGATGACAAGAAAAGAGGCCTTGAGCTTCCAGTTCCCTAGACAACACAATATTTACTCAGATGAAAAGCACAAGGTATCCTGAGGGGTCGGGTTGGGGAGAAGATAATGTACAATATGGGAAATCGAGTCAGGCTTCTGAAAGGAAAGTCTAACCTGAACATCCCCAGAAGGCTCAGAATTCTGGGCTGATGAGAAAGCCAGCAAAGGGTCAGGGGATACCCTGCACAGAGACCTGGTGGCGCTGACAGCAGGCCAAATTTTAGAGGGACTACTAAATCACCTTGGATGAAATTTGGGGCACATGAAGGGGGATCCCAGGTAAAAGTCATTCTGAAGGCAGACGGTGGAACTTCAAAGGCCAGAGTAAATAGGAAGCCAATGATGATCTTTGAGTTGTAAGGATGCGGTTCCCGCAAAACAAGAGAAGGGAATTGTAAGGGTCCTTTAAATGGGTGGGCACAGCACAACAGGAGATTGAGTGGCCCAGAAGTATTCTCTGTGGATATAGGACTGCCCTGTGGGTGGGATCCTGGCCATATTGAGATAGCTTCGTAATGGGTGACGGCTCTCTCGCTGGTTGGCTGTGTGTGTGACCTCACAGGCCCTTTATAAGCCCACTGCAGACAGCAGTTGCTCTCTTTAACCTGGCTCCGTAGCCTGGGGTAGCCGAGCCAAGCTGATGGAGCTGTGAGATGTAAGGAGTTTGGTAGAGAACACGTGGGTCTTCAGACCAGGTGTTCACTAGGGAGCCAACAAGTCAGGGCATCAGTCAGGGCATTATGTGAGCAGGTATAATAAAGGCTTTTAAGATTACACGTGGCTGTTCTTGAGTGCGCTACCAGTTATTAAACTATAGATTCAAGAGATTGTGGCCAGAGACCTTTGAAGGTCTCAGAGGAGGCGAACCGGGTAGAGGTGACACTGCAAAGGTCAATGGTCAAAGGTGCTCTGTTGGGTAAAAGGTAGACTAGTAATTGTAACTGCCAGGAGAGCATGTTACATCTTGTAATTTAGGAGGGTGCAGGAGACACCAAGAACATGGAGGCTAATTAGAAAGTCTTTTTGGCTTGCTTATATACATTAATGTCTTCAGCCAGACCATATGCCTTGTGGACTTCATGGATTCACTGCCTATAAACCTGCACAGACATTACCAATTAGAGATCAGTGGTAGTCCTGGGCTTTGTTGCAATGGCCATCCGAGTCCTCACCCGAAGCCCTCAGATCAGGGGTCCTCAAACTACAGCCCGCAGGCCAGATGCAGCCCGCTGAGGACGTTTATGCGGCCCACTGGGTTATGGCAAAATCAGACCAGAAGTGACGCTCGACATAAACTCGCATTTGCAACACACACTTCTGGCTCTGGGAGGTTCATAGTTTTTGTTTTTACTATAGTCTGGCCCTCCAACAGTCTGAGGGACAGTGAACTGGCCCCCTATTTAAAAAGTTTGAGGACCACTGCCTTAGAGCATCCAGAGTACTACATTCAGAACTCAACCTCACGACCATCCGGCCCCATGACTGAGACTAAATTCCCAAAACTACACACCAGACAAGTGCCCAAAAACTTCCAGGGAGGGAGAGGAACTCCTATATTCACTTCTGAGGTATCCCCCCACTGCTCCTAGCTAACAGAGTAATCCCTCTTCCACATGACAGCTATCAACATGTCCCCCAAGACTTCTCTTATCCCCATTAAACAATTAAAAAATCTACCCTTGGCTTGAACTCAAGGCCTTCCATTGACCTGTTCATCTTCCTTTGCAACTTAGTAAAGTGTTTCTTAGAATGTGGTTCCCAGAATTAACCACAGAACCCCACCTGCAATCAGATCATAAGAGGGTCTGGTGCAACCAGCTCGCCCTTGGACAGGATGCTCCTCCGCTCTTACCGCTACCAAAGGTCACATTTCCTTTCTTGAGTTCCATCTCACACTCTCAGCTCCTATCAAGCCTGCACTCTGCTAGCACCCCACAATCTTTTCTGGGCAAACTGTGGTTGATACCTCCTCTACCTTGTGGTTGTGAAGTTGCTTTTTTAAAAACCCACATGTAGACTACATTTGTTTTCTCTAAATTCCATTTTACTAAATTCAATCTGATCAATTCTAGTCTATGAAGAATTTTTAAAATTTATCTAATTCACAAAAATTGATCTTTTTCTCCTTTAAATAAAATAAATTAAAATAAAATAAAATAAATAAAAAAGAAAACCCTCATAACAAATATATGTGTGTATGGATACATACATACATATATTTATATATGCATATATATAGTTAGATATACATACAGAGAAAGAGGTGGGAGAGAGAGAGAAACAGAGAGAGGGAGAAAGAAGGAGCGATTGAGAGAAAGGAGGAGGGAGGGAAAGAGTAAGGAAGAGAGAGATCCCTTCCACATCCCAGGGGTTAAAAGTTTGACACCTCCAATTTTCACAATTTTGAAAATCCATATAAATTTTTTTGGCTTCCATAGAAGAAGCCTGAAATGTTTCTTTTTCTTCTATAGGACCTTATTGTACAATTTGTGTCGATATTCTCGATGCTATCCATGTATTTTATGCATTTCTTGGTTTTTAAACTTTTTCTGTCATCTGCTGGACCTCCCTTGTCATCTGTAGCACTGACTGTTCTTTGGCCCACCTGAGAATCCCACTTACCAGGTAGCTGCACATTTCCATCTGGAAGAGGCTCAGGTCAGTGCCTTGGTTGACAAACTTCTCCAAGGAGGATTGCAGTTTCCTCCAGCCCCAGAAGGGAATGCACAAGCAAATGGTGACTTCACAGGCCTGGAGAGGGAGACGTCCAGTCAAGGCAAGAGCATCCCATCCCGACCTTGCTGGCTGGCTCCCCGGGGTACCTGCCTCTGGGCACGAGCTGTCAGACTCCAGGAAGGTGTGGGGCTGGGGCCAACACTAGCCTCTGCTCGCCCCCCCCCCCCCCCCCCCCCGCCATAGCCAAGCCAAAAATGCTGCGGTTTAAGGCAGGGAATTATGGAGAAGACCCAGACTCCACAAGTCTAATCCTTTAAAATATATTTAATCACTGAATTTCAATAAAATTGGCTTCTCAATAATCCTATGCTATTTCTAATTATACATTTAAAAATGAGATTGAGAAAGTGCCAGAAGGCCACAAAATCTGGCCACAGATCCTAGTTTATAAGGCATCGGCTTCAACCCCCTCCCTTCTAGACTGGCCCCAAAACATGATGTCATCTTTGAGACCCCAGGGCCTCTCCACACCAACAAGAGTCACTCAAGGAGGGTTCTGGCCTCCAAAAGAAGCTGAGCTCATGGCAGAGATCACTGCAGGCTGTCCTGTCATTGAGGACCAGAAGCTCCCGGGGTCCTGAGCCAATAACCGTGGAGGAGGGGAGGGGAAAACTCATGGGAGAGGGGTAAGGCCTGCCCCCAAGATCACAGGGCAAGTGCACAATGATGGACAGGCCACATGCTGACCATGACGACAGGAAGCCTTTGTCATGCCTTGGCCTGGGGGGGGGGGGAATGAGGGAGGGAGATGATTGGCTTTTAAGTCCAAATCTCTCATTTAATCAGTGCAAGAAAGTTCTTAGGGGAAGAAGCAAACTTTACCAACACAAGCCAGTGGCCCCTCATCTTAGAGAGTCTGGCCCAGGATCCCACAGTCAGGACTTAAACCCAGGGGTCTTCCCGAGTCTGGCCGAGGTCACCCCCTCTAACCACCAAGCAGTACTTTATTAACATAAATAAATGTCTAATAGATCATATATTGTAGCTGACTAATATGTCACATGTGATTCTGTAATGTTTCATTAGCATTGTATTATCTTAAAATAATGCGTTATAATAACAATATTGTGTTTACGTGGTTTTGATGCTATAATTATATGAAATATGTACTTAATATAAATGTGTTAAACCTAGTCAGTGGAATCTTTTGATTGGGATCTGCAGGATGTTTAAAGGAAGGACCCTCAGGGAGGCTCTAGTCCAGACCCTTCTTAGGCTGATGATCAGAAGATCAGAGTTGATCAGTCAATCAGTAAACCTTCATTAAGCACCTGGGCTCATGGCTCAAGGGAGATGGAGGGACTTGGAGGCCATTGAGTCCTCCCCTTCATCTCCCTCAGCTCCAGCGGAAGGGTTTTGGGGTGACCAGTGTCCCTCAGTTCATGCCCGGGGGACCAGTGGGCTGATTCCCTCTCGGTCGCTGTCTGGCAGAGTCCCTGGGGGCAGGCACAGCTCACCTTGGCTACTTCCGGGCAAGGGTCCTGCAAGTGGAGAATTAGGGGGATCCAGCTCTTCCTGACCTCCATCGTGAAGAAGTCCTTCTTCTTCCCAGCCCAGACGGCGAGCTTCCCAAACAGGATGATGGCGTGCAGGCGAAGCGTCTCATTCTCCTGCAGGAACCGGACAAAGGCTGAGACCCGGGGCCTTCCCTCTGCCCACAGACCTCCAGGTCCTGCTGAGGACCAGACTCTATCCAGCATCGCCTTAGTTAGCACCCCCGGGTGCCTCACCGGCCCGGGGCAGAAACGGGGCCGTCCTGCTACCGAGGAGCTTTTACCTCCCAGTGGTAGATACCTGGGCAAGTGCACACAATGCACATATACACCGAGCTACACCCAGGAGGACCAGGAACAATGGGAGGGCTCCCCGACTGGGCTCTGGTGCCCCACAGAAACACGGCTCCAGCCTCCCCGGGGTGGCTCCTGTGCCCGGGCCACTCAAGCTGGAGGGCTCCCGCCGGGCACACCTTACCCTCTCCCAACACTGTAACGCCTCCCATGGCCTCCCTCATACACTCTGGGCCCTGGCCCAGGGCTCTCACCCGGGCTCACTGAATGCCTACTGCCCTTTAGGAAAAGGCCAAGGGGGTGGGCATCTGCTCTCCTCCCTGCCCCCACATGCCCATCCCTATAGTGGGGGCCACTGTAGGCAGGGAGAGCTGGACCCTGCCCGGGGCCGACTCACGTCATCGAAGAAGGCCCTGCACTGCATGGAGATGACCTCGAAGGAGGAGCCCAGGTCCTCCTCGCCCATCAGCCCCAGCACCTTGGACAGCGCCACCATGGTCTCTGAGATCACCTGGGTGCAGATGGGATCGCACAGGGAGCAGAGCAGCTTCTTCAGGAGCAGCTTCCTGTAGTGCTTCACCTGAGGGAGACAGAGCGTGGAGTCCCCACCCTGCCCCGCCAGCGCCCGGCCCCGCCACGCCCCCCTCACCTTGCTGGGAGCCCCGATGGCCAGGTTGCCCAGGGCCCGGATGGACAGCAGGCGCAGGGTGCTGTGCACGTGGCTGGCCCCCTTGGCCAGCTTTAGGACCGTGGACTTCAGCATCTTCTTTTTGTAGAGGACCGGGTCACACATGAGCTAGAACGAGAAGGTTCCCAGAAGAGGGACCACCGGTCAGCCAGGGTCCCCCATCCCTGGGGGAAGTAGGGGCCCCGGGAGAGGTGCCCCGGTCAGCAACTAATCCTTGAGTCTATGGAGGGCCCTCGGGCTCCATGTTCCTCTAAACCCCCACTCCGGGCAGCCCCCGGCCCAGAGCCTGGCACAGAGGGGTCCTCGACTCTGTGTTCCTCTAAACCCCCCCACTCTGGGAGGCCTCCCGCCCAGAGGCTGGCATGGAAGAGCTGCCAGCTCCGAGCCTGGGGACTGGCTGAGTCTCAACTTGCTGCACCAAGCAAAATCATCCTCAAGGAAGGAGGATCAGTTGCCCCGTGTTTTGGCCGCCCTGGAAATCTGGCCGGGTTTCCTTGCCCACCCGGCACCCAAAGCTGGGTCTCCAGAAGGTGATTGTTTTTAAATCTCAGTCTCCCATCAGTGCTTTTTCTCTCTGGGAGCAAGGCAGGGAAAAGGGAGTACCCAGCAGCCTGTGAGCAGAGTCCAGAGCCCTGTCCCAAGGAAGCCGGAACGGGGGGAGGGCTGTTAGGTGCTGGGTTGGGAGCCCCATGACTGGTGGACAAAGAGATGCCGACCCAAGACTCATCGGTAAAATAATTCCACGCTCCTGGGGTCAAACCGCACACACCCTCACGTCCAGGAGCTGCCCTCAGCACCTCCCCTAGCACACGGGCAGAACCCCCAAGTGCTAGCGAGGAAAAGGAGGGGGGAGGGCCCCGGCCTCCCAGAGGCAGGCCGGGCTCCGGAGGGTTGATCAGGCTCCCGCATGCAGCCCAGCCACCAGCCCCTGCAGTGCTCACCTCGATGAAGAAGGCCGTGCTGCTGAGACGCCAGGAGAGGAATTCGGAGTCCAAGCCGGAGAGCAGCAGCTGCGCGAACCTCTGGCTGTAAGGGCTGACGTGGAGGATCATGGTCCTGGGGAAGGCAAGAGGGCAGACCACAGGCTAAGGGGGACGCTGGCCCTCCCGGCCCTGCAAAGCCTGAGCACCCTGACAATCCAGCCCGAGTAAGCTTCCCACCTCCACACCTTTGCCTCACTGAACGCCTTCCCCTTTCACATACATCTCTAAGAAGCCTCCTTTCCGACACTGTTCAAGTTTCTCCTGAAAGCTTGTCCTGAAACCCCCCCAGCTGTTCTGTGCCCCTTCCTCTGCTTCTCTTGCATTTGTTCAGTGCCCCGTGGTCTCCTTCTGGGGGCAGGACAAGCTCACTTTGCCTTTGTATCTCCAGCTCCTACAACAGTGCCTGGCACACAGTAGGTGCTTAATTCACCGTTTTCCGCTTGGCCGGTTGATTGCCTAATAAGCCATCTCTGCGCCTCATTCCCAGGACCTTGGGTCTAGAGAAGGGCCGGGAGGTGCTGCCGGACACACTGGGCTGCGTGCTGAGCTCCAAGCTAGCAGGACCCAGAATAAATCCCACTGGACACTTGCTGTCACTCAAACTCTGACTCAGTTTCCCCTCCGTTACTGGGGAGGCTACTCCCTGCCCAACTCGCCTCATAAGGGCCTTTTCAAGACCCCATGGAGCCGCAGAGAGGGAAGGGCTGCGGAGAGAGGATGACTTTGCCAGGGACTCTCCCCGGAAGGGAGCCATCCCGTCAGCCCGAGGCCGCCTCCGGAAGTCACACCAGGAGGCCCCCTGTCCTCTCCACCTCAGCCCCTAGGAAGCAGAGCGTGGCCGGCTACCTGGCCAGGAGACACACTCCATCGATGTGCGTCCTGGGGTCCTCCAGGAGGGTCCACACCCCCTGATCCACCAAGCTGACCATCATCTCCTCACTCCCAGCTCGACTCAGCACCCCCTGCAGGGTTTTGATGGTGAGTCTGGGGAAGAGAAGCGGTCATGCAGGCAACGGGCGTTACTCCGGCGCCCACGACGCACCCCGAGTGCCGGGGACACAGGAGGGGGCCGGGTGGTCCCTGCCTCAAGGACACACAGAGGGGGTGGCAGAGGGCCTAATGGGCGGGGCCCGAACCCCGCGGGTGGGGCCGGGTGGTCCCTGCCTCAAGGACACACAGAGCGGTTCATATTTGCTCCTAGGGCAGTAGGGAGCCATGGAGGTTTAGGGAGCAGGGAGGGTAGAGTTAGGGGCCCGAGAGCGGTCTGGCCCAGCTTCTGCCTCGGTGCCACAATCCTGCCGCAGCCGCTGGGTCAGGGAGCTCAGACTTTCTCAGAATATAGTCCATTGTTAAAACAGAAAGCGCTTCCTGCACTAACTGGAATCTGAGCCCCGCTGATTCCCTCCCCTGCTCTGCTCCTGGTCTCTGGGGCGAGGCAGTGGCAGGCACACACCGGCAGGGGGCACTTCCGCCATTCGCTGCCTCAGTCTCCTCACCTGTAAAAGGAGGGGCTGGACCCAATGGCCTGAGATCCCTTCCAGCTGTGACTGACCAGGGGTTTCACTGCCCCTCCCCCTTCGTTTTGCCCTCTATAAAGTGGGGATACTGCCTTGGGCTCCCTAGTGCTCCCAGTTGTCCTGTTCTTGGGAAGCTCCCAAAAGTGAGGCGCGCCTGGAAAAGTCCCCAGAAGGGGGAGGACAGGGGAGGGAAGGCAGCGGTCCGGCCCGTCTGGGTCTGCCCAAAGGGATGAGGGAGGGAGCCTCTCGCCCCCGGGTCTGCTCGCCTTGCCCACAGCCTCCAGCCTCTCCTCGCACACGGCCTCCACCCCGCGGGCCAGCCTGACCGCGGCCTCCGAGGCCCCCCAGGGCCTCTGGGCAGAGCCCGCCTCCGCCGCCCTCCCGGACGGCCCTCGCTGTCACTCCGGCCCCCTCCACACCCTCGTGCCTGGAACGCAGCTTTCTCAGTGCGGCCCGCTGCGGCCCGGGGAGGGGGGGGGGTGCGGGGCGGCCACACGCCCCTCCCCCCGTCTCCCCCACCCGCTCCCTCCAGCCTCGGGAGCCTGGGGCCGGCGCGAGGCGCCCTCTGTGGCCAGCTAGCTGAGTGGGACTGTCCTCGGGCCGAACCTCGGGCCTCGGGCTCACGGGGAGGGAACTGCCCGCCCTGGCGGGACTGGGGCTCCAACTGGAGTTTCGAACTCAGGGCACCGCTAACTAGAATTAACGGCCCGCAGCGGAAAGCTCATAGCCCCAGCCGCAGCCTCTGCCGGTCAGTTCGCTGCCTCCGGCCCAGCCTCAGCCTCCGCCCCCGCCCCCGCCTCAGCGGGTCAGTCCTCAGCCTCCGCCTCAGCTTCCGCCCCCATCTCAGCCTCCGCCTCCGCCCCCATCTCAGCCTCAGCCTCCGCCCCCATCTCAGCCTCAGCCTCCGCCCCCATCTCCGCCTCAGCCTCCGCCCCCATCTCAGCCTCACCCTCCGCCCCCATCTCCGCCTCACCCTCCGCCCCCATCTCCGCCTCAGCCTCCGCCCGCAGCCTCCGCCCCCGCCCCGCAGCCCCCGCCCCCGCAGTACCTCCGGGGCGTGATCTTGTTCTGCAGGTTGCCGGTCTGGATGACCCCCCAGGTGTCGGGGGGCAGCGCCGCCTGCCAGGGCCCCGAGCTGCTGCTCAGCTCCTGGAGCACGGTGCACGACAGCTCCGGGAAGATGTCCTGCAGCTTCTCCCTGCTGTCCATCGCCATGGTGATCTTGTGGAGGGCGCACACGGCCTGCGGACGGAGAGCGCCCCGCGTCCAGGCCCCCACCCCGCTGAGCGGCTCCCCTCCCCCCCAGCCCCCCGACCCGCTGAACGGCTCCCCGCCCCCCCCAGCCCCGCCCCCGCCCTCTCACGGTGATGGGGTCCACGGCCGCCAGGCGCCAGATGTCCTTCTTGGAGGTGGGGCTGCTCCGGGGACCTTTCTTCACCTGGATCCTGGCCATGAGAGCCTGGAGGATCTTTCGAGCAAAGGTAGCATCTTCTGCCAATGCCTCCCACAGCTCGGTGATGTTGCTGTAAGGGAAGCATCAGTGGCTCCCTAGGGCCAGCTAAGTGCTGCCGGCATTCAAAGCCTTCCGCCCATCAGCACTCCCCAGCTCCATCTCACATCCTCTCTCTCGTCCAACCCAACTGGACCGGGCACACACCGCTCTCGGCGCAGAGCCGGGCCTGGAGCCAGGAAGGCCCCGAGTCCAAAGTCGGCTGGTCACTTTTACCTGCCTCAGTTGCCTCAACTGTAAAATGGGGCTGCTCATGGCCCCAACCTCCCAGGGTGGTTGTGAGGATCAAATGAGATAAGATACCAGCACATAGTAGGATCTCACCTCTCCCAGTCCCCAAAGTCCAGCTCGGATGGCACCTCCTCCATGAAGCCTTCCCTGATCCTCCTTCCCCTTGGACCTTTCCTACAACTTTTCTTTGCCATCTCTCATGTGCCCATGGAGCACCCTCACCCTTCCCCGACAGGAACTTGGGTCTTAGCTGGGTGTCAGTCTCCTGGGCCTAGCGAAGTGCTCTGCACACAATAGGTCTTCAGTACATGTCAGGTGAGACCAGATGAAGTGCCATGAAATAAGCGACCTGGTCATGGTGGAGCCGAGATCTCCCCGAGGGCTGGCTGCGCGGGGCAGAGCCAGGATGCACCGGGGCTCGCCCGGGGTCAGCACCCTAACCTCCCCCCTTCCAAATCTCAACATCTGTGATTGGGTGAATCCCTATCCTGCTGCCAGTGGGACTCTGGACATTTTGGGGACCACCTTCCTCCTCTTTCCACGGATGGGGTGGACCCGGGGACCCCTTAAATCTACGGATGGTCTTAAGTAGGGCGGACTGTGAACTACGGTCAGCCGGAAGAGTGAGCCTCGAATCCCGAGGACTATGGCGGCGCGGTTTGGGTTTGGGCCTTCTGGGCCGCCCCTCTGCTCCCGCTGGAACAGGGTACTCCCGGGGAGGAGACTCCCTGCCCCGGTGCAGGCTGGCCCCTCCTCACTGACTAGCCTAGGGTCACCCAGTCAGGATGTGTCAGAGATGGGACCTGGCTCCATCTTTAAGATGGGAATCAATGAAGATTTCCTCCAACCTTATGGTTGTGTAGGTATATTTGCCCCCTGGCTGTCGCTAATAAAAATGGTTCGCTCTGGAGGCGGGAGGAAGGGCAGATCCAGGCCCAAGCCGCGGGGTCCCAGGCAGGGACGGACCTGTCCAGGGGCAGCGGCTGCCTCAGCAGGGAGGTGATGACAGTCTCCTGGTAGGAGTGAGCCAGCAAGAGGACAGCTTCCACCAGGGGGCGCCGCACATCTGGATGGAGCACGGAAGGCAGATGGGCCAAGATAGTGCTCAGAATCTCGGGCACCTGGAGAGGGAGGGACCAGGAACGTTTCTGAGAATCACAGTACCACCACTAAGGTGAAGGAGGCCCCACGGGGGCTGCCGCCCCCCCCCCCCGCACCCTCCCACCTCCTCTACCTTGTCTTCCAATTCATGCCCCCGCAGCCTGAGAATAGTGTTGAGCCACGTGACGGCGGCCTTGTCGTGGGCCAGGTTGGTGGCCCCCAGGCTCTCGCAGGTGCTCTGCAGAAGGATGAGGAGCTCTTCCCAGCGCACCTCCTTGCTGATCACCTGGGAGCAAAACAGGCCCCCTCCAGACCAAAGCAGAGGCCGGGATGGAGGCCGCAAGGACCTCCTCGGCCTCCCAGACCTGCGGGGGGAGCCCGAGGCTGGAGCGAGCCCAGAGCAGGGCTCCCTCCCTGGGAGGGCCAGTGGGGCTTTTTAATGCCTTTCATTATCCTCGGTGTCCTTTGGAGCCCCATGGATTTTGTTCTCAAATGCCTTCCAAGAAGGGGCAGTCACACAGACTGCATCCAGCTACCAAAGGGGGGGCCCCAAGATACAGGAACCAAGAACCCCTAGGGGAGAGGAGTGTGGAGGCCCACTCCCCCCAGACTCACTGGGGAAGGTCAGAAAACGGGGCCTGCAAGGAACCCCGGGGGCCGCCCAGAATCCTCACCGACAGCACAGTCCCAATGAATGGAAACCAGCTCAGTCCAGGCTGGGACGGAGCTCCTCTTGGGGAAGTCTTTCCCAGAATCGGGCCTAAACTGGCAGCTTGGGCCTAGAGCTGCGAGGCTCATGAGCCATGTGACAGCCCTTCACATAACTGGAAGGGCTCGCTCCAGCCCCTCCTCCTGCCCCTTCTCCTGAGCCTTCTCTCCAGGCTCAACATCCCTGTCTTTCAACTGATCCTCATACAGCACAGCCCCAGGGCCTTCCTCCGCACTGGTGGTGGCCTATGTACAACCTCTGGTTTTCCCAAGGTTCTTCCTAAAATGTGGCGCCCAGAACTCTGGCAGGGCCTGACCGAGGCCAGCGCCCTGGATCTGGACACTGTTGCCAGTGAACCCGCCAGTCCTCTAGGCAGACACGCCCCACGGCTGACTCCTCTGGAGCCCGCTCAGGCTATTTTCTGCGTCCCCACTAGGTGTCTTGATGCCCAGCCTAGAAGCGGGTACCTCACAAACAACTGGCTGGGAACAGAGCGGCCCTGGTGCCCTGGCACGGGGGGTGAAATCTCGGGCAGTGCCCTCCAGGCCCTCGGCCAGCAGGCCTCTGAGCTCCCCAGAGAGAAGCTCACCCCAAAGTTGGTGGTCGTGAGGGGAGAGGGCCAAGAGAACGGGGGGGAAGGGAAGGCCCTCTGGGGCTCCCCGCTGGTGTCCTGGCAGCTCGGGGCCTGACAGGAGTTCAGGGCCCTCAGACAGAGAGACCTCGAGCACCTGCTGGATGCGCAACCCTCGCCTCAGCTTCCTCATTGTGAAATGAAGTGATGTGTGTAAAGTGTTGGGTGAACCTGCATGTGCTAAATAAATCCTAACCAGTAATAGCTGTGGTGGCAAGAGTATGGTGGCGTTGGGGATGGGGATGGCAGGAGGAGTAATAGTAATCATGGTATGATAGTAACAGTAGCAATCTACTGGGTGGCAACAGTAATAATAGCAATCATAGTATAACTGTAGCAGTAATAGTGGTGGCAATGGTGGCGGCAATAGTAACAGTAGCAATAGAAATAGTAAGAGTAGCAGTACTACTACTGGTGGGGGCAATAATAGTAACCATAGTAATAGCACAAGTTAAAGAGTAAGGGTACTCCTAGTTAAGAGTAACGGTATTCCTAGTCGTGGTGGTAGTAATGGCAATAGTAACAGCAATAATAGTAATGGCACAGGAAAAGCAGGAGGAGGAAGAGGAACAAGTTTAGTAACGATTATAAATGTAATAGTTGTAGTAGGAATGGGAGGAGTAAAAGAGGAATGATCGTAATTGTAATAGGAAGAGTAGAGGAGGAGGAGGAGGAATGGTCGAGGTAGTTGTAGCAGTGACGGTAACAGCTCTAGTGCTGGCAGGGCTTGTGGCAGTGCCAGTAGTGTTCTTGGGAAGACCAAGGAGCTTGCCAGCGCCTCCGCCTGCCAGCACACAGGGATGGGGGGAGCTCCCAAGCGCTCACAATTAGGCTGGGGGGAGTCGGGGTCAGAGCTCCTCAGCACCGGTTCCCATCGGTCCAGACACCCCACAGAGCTCAGGCCTTAGTCACCTTGGCGATCTTGGAGGACAGGGAGTAAATCTTCTCCATGTCGGTGGTGGTCAGCTCCTCTTTGATGTCCAGCAGCAGCTTCTCAGTCACCGTGTCCTGTATGGACCAGGGCCGGGCTGCAGTTGGAAAGGACAATGATGGCACCAGATGGCAGGGTCTGCCCCATGGTGTCCCCACAAAAAGAGGACCAGCCTGTCGGGCACACAAAATGTGTCTACAAGGTTTGCGTGTTACCCCCAGCAGGGCTCTGCCCATCAGCATCCCCTCCCTGGAATCCCAGGTCCTAGGAGCGATTCATCTCCTGCTGTTCCTGCTTCCCTGAGTGCTCCACAGGCTCTCCTACCTCCTGAAACACTCCCAATATACTTATCTGTTGTATCCCCCACCCCCCAGGGGAAATCTAAGCTCATGGAGACCAGAGACTGATTCATATTTCTTCTAACACAGAGCCAGGCACATTAGGATGCTTAATTTTTGACTTATTTGTATTGCAACTGCCAAAATAAGCTGCAAAATGAGTTTGAAGGAACATGAGGTTAATTCTCAGCTTGCCTCTGAGATCAAAAAGAAGCACCTGATTTAGTCAAAATTCAAGTTAGGGGAGCATGGAATATTTGATCTGTCAGATCAATGGATGAAGACCAAGAGATAGAAAGTAGTATGGAATATAAATGGATCTTAATTTAAAAGTTTCTGCACAAATGAAACCAAAAGCCAAAATTAGAACAAGAAAAATGGAAATTTTTAAGGCCAGTTTCTCTGCAAAGTCATCTCCTAAATCAAATTTATAAGAGACTGTCATTCCCCAATTGATAAATGGTCAATGGATACGAACAGGCAAGAATTCAAAGTTATATGAAAAAACACTCTAAATTGTTATTGATTTACAGAACTGCAAATTAAAACTCTGCCATACCACTTCACACCCATAAGTTTGGCTAATATGACAGAAAAGGAAAGTGACAAATGATGGGGAGGATGTGGGAAAATTGAGACACAAATGGATCATTGGTGGAATTGTGAACCGATTCAACCAATTTTGAACTTTGCCAAAGAGGCTTTAACCCTGTTCATACATTTTGACCCAGAAATACAACTATTAGATCTGCATCCCAAAGAAATTAAAAAAGGAAAAAGGAAAGGGACCCATATATGCAAACATTGGTAGCAGCTCTTTTTGGGGTGGCAAAGAATTGGAAATTGAGGGGACGCCCATGAATTGGGGAATGGCTGAACAAGTTATATATGATTGTGATAGAATACTGTTGTGCTGTAGGAAATGAGCAGGATGCTCTCAGAAAAATCTGGGAAGACTTAACTGAACAGATGCAAAGAGAACAGAACCAAGGGAATATTATACACAGTAACAGCAATATCATACAATGACCAACTTGACTTAGTTTTTCTCAGTAATACAATGATTTAAGATAATTCCAAAGGCTTCATGATGAAAAATACTATCTACCTCCACAGAAAGAACTGATGGAGTCTAAATGCAGATAAAAGCATACTATTTTTCATGTGTTTGATCTTTCTCTTCCATAACATGACTAATATGTTTTGCATGATTGCACATATATAAATTATCAAATTGTGTGCCTTCTCAAGAGGGGAAGAGAGAATTTGAAATTTTTTTTAATGTTAAAAAATTCACATATAATTGAAAGGGGGAAATGAGGAGGGGATCCGTTAGCTTTAGATGTATCTTAGCAAGTTCCCTAAGGGTAGGGCCAACTTGCAACAATCCTTTGAATTGTCACTCACCACCCCCAGCAGCCCAAGCGTAGTTTCAGTGGACTGATTTCTTGTCTTACCCTGGAGGTCTAAAAGGCAGCAGATGACATCTATGGTGGCCTGTCGGGTCCTTACTTGGGAGTCACAGGTGTGTGGAGCCAGGAGTCCAATCAGAGTGCCAAACTGGCCAGATTTCAGGGGAATCTGTTTTTTAAGCAAAGGCAGACAACTGCACTGATTAGAACCTCTGTGTGTGAGTGTGTGTGTGTGTGCGTGTGTGTGTGTGTGTGTGTGAATTTCTGCTTATCTTGTCTCTCCCATTTCTGCCCATCTTTCTCTGTGACTGCCTCTGTCTTTATCTCTCTCCTCTCCTCTTCTCTCCCTGTGTATGCCTTTCTCCTCTCTTCTCTCTGCATGTGTCTTCCTCTCTTTATGTGTCTATCTCTGTCTCTCTCCTCTATGTCTCTATCTCTGAATCTCTCCTCTCTTCTCTCTCCATCTCTCTCTGTCTCTCTTCTTTTTGTATGTCTATTTTTCTCTTGTTTTCATTACATTCACTCCCAGAATCACACGTTAGCCTAGAGAGAGCTCAGTTTGATGCTGGAAAATTAAATTGCTTCTCCAAGGGAAGAGGGGCCCTGGGGATGTGGAGGCCGGTGCGGGTCTCTGACATGCCTCTGTTGGCTCGGTGGCTGTCAGAGGGTCTCCGGGTTTCGTTCTAAGGCGGGCTTCTGCAGGGCGAGGAGCGAGGGGGTTATGATTGTAGCGTAATAACAGGAGGCGATAAGAAAATGATTTTTAATGAGCAGATCTGCCATTTCATTGGCCTAGATCAGTGGTTCTCAAACTTTTATTCTCAGTATCTTTAGTCTATTAAAAATGACTGAGAGCTGTCCAAGGAGGTTTTGTTTATGTGGGTTATGTTTTGCCATATTAGAAGATCTCCTTTTGAGTTTGTGGACCCTCGGAAAGGGTTTCAGAGATGCACAGATGCTCTGGACCACTCTTTGAGAAGCACTGGCCTAGCGACTTCCAATGAAGAAACACCCTCTATTAACTCAGAGCGGTTCCTGATGGTCTCAGGGCGGCCTCGGCCCTGAGGGGTGAAGGACTCGACCAGGGTCACACAGAACCCAGAACAGAACAAGCCGCTGAGCGCTTAATACCCAACTCTCCAGGGGCCTCACACACTTTAAGCTTAATCTGTGTTACTGTTATTTTGTCTAATATCACTTTTTGAAGTGTTTTGAAGTTTAGAATCACCAAATCAACTCAAACTGGTTTGTAGCATAGTATTTGCTGGGTTTGAAGGTGGAATGTCCCCACCGAAAATGTAACCATCAGCTCTCCAGAGCTGTCAGCGCTGGCTCGGGCCAACCCTGGACTCGGGTCCTCTGCACTCCTGAGCCAGCCGTCCGGCCACTAGGCCCTGCTGACCCTCAAAAGAGCCCCCAAAGCTATTTTGAAAACATATCTCCCTATACAACCTTGGGCTGGGAAGCATGGGCCTGGATGGTTTGAAAGACAAGTCTGGGAGGCCTGAATTAGAGCCCGCTCTTGTCTCAGCTGCCTCATCTGCAGAATGGGCGCAACATTAGCCCCGACCTCTGAATGTGTAGGGGCTTGGCAAACCTTTTATGAGGTGTGAACCTGTAGCTAAGCCCCCAGGAACGGCTGGACTTGCGGCCGGGGGGACAGCTGCAGGGGAAACAGGAATACTTGGAGCAACGGAGACAGCCGGGGAGGATGGCCTCGACTGGGCGCACGTAGAGCTGCTCCCCCCTCAGACAGGGAGCGAGGTGGCCACGTGGGGGAGGCGGAGGCGGAGGCGGAGGCTCGAGGCCAGGCGTTAAGTGGGAAAATGACAGGAAATGCAGCAAGGGCGGAGGCCCAGCCCCCCAGCGAGCCCGGCCACCGTCCGGTCCCTCTGGGGCTGAGCCAGCGGTGGGGGCTCGTGCCGGGCCAGAGCCGAGGCCCCGCGGGCACTCACCAGGATGGTGACGCCCTCCCTGTAGACTTGCAGCAGATGAAGGCTCAGTATGACCGCTCTCTCCCGCTCCCAGTCCTTCTCTGAGTGTAACCACTTCTCAAGGAGCTGGAGGAGGCGTAGAGAGAGGTGAGAACGCGCTGCGGAGGGAGGTGAGAGTGTGGGAGGGAGGGGGGAGAGAGCGTGCTGGGGAGGGGGGAGAGAACGCCACAGAGGGAGGGAGGTGAGATCGAGCTGGGGAGGGGGGAGAGAACGCCACAGAGGGAGGGAGGTGAGAGTGTGGGAGGGAGGGGGGAGAGAGCGTGCTGGGGAGGGGGGAGAGAGCGCCACAGAGGGAGGGAGGTGAGAGCGAGCTGGGGAGGGGGGAGAGAGCGCCACAGAGGCCACGTTTAGCGGTTCTTGCCCCTGGAAGAGCGGGAGGGGGGAAGGAAGGAAGGAAGGGGTACGACTTCTTCAGTGCGCGAGGCCCTGGGCTTCCTGGGCGGCACTCACGTGGAAGGTCTCCTGGAGCCCCTTGGGGTCCATCTCCCTTTCCAGCAGGCTTTGCATCAGCCTCATCAGCGCCGTCATGGAGTTCTCGTACAGCATCTGAGAGCCAGAGAAGGGCAGCGGGGGTGGGGCGGCCGCGGGGAGACCCGCCCCCTCAGAGTCCCCGGCTCTGGCCGCTGCGGGAGGGGGGGAGGGGAAGCTTCCAGGGAAGCCCCCTCAGTGCTGCTGCAAGCACAGTCTCCTCCGCCCCCTTCGGACCCCCCCAGGAGCCGCGAATCGAAGCCCGTGGGGGCGGCGGAAGGCCGAAACATGAGCCAGGGCCGACCCTTAGCGTGTGGGTGCCGTGGTCAGGGAGGCGGGGGAAGCAGGCAGAGGGCCGCAGGGCCGCAGGGCCAGGGTCCCCGGAAGGCCCCTAGAGTCTGGGAGGCGCTGAGCCTGGGTCTGGGGCTGGGGGGGGGCCTCTCCCGGCAGGCCAGAGCGCCCGGACACGTGCCTCCCTTGAACCCGGGGCGTCTCAGGGCAGGGGCTGGGAGGGCCCCAAAGGGCTGGTCGCCAAGGTGGGCCGGGGCCCCGGGTCACCAAGGAGGTGCGGAGGAAGGGAGGGCGGGAGCGTTCGCTTCAGGACCTGGGTCAGCGCCAGCGTCCGGCAGGAGCCCACCTTGACCTGCTCGCTGTCTTCTTCGGGCGGAGGCAGAGGAAACACGCACTGCACGCTCCGCTCCATCAGCTCGTGGTTTTCCTCGAGGGTGAAAGGAGGCTTCAGCTTGCTGGGGAGAGCAAGGGACAGGAGGCTCCCGCTGGGACCCGCCCCTGGAGCCCGAGCCGGGGAGGCTGAAGGGAGCCCCACGGCCTCCGAGCCTCAACCAGCCCGGATCAGCTTGAACACCTGCGGGGTGAGCTCCCTGAGGGGGCCCAGGCTTCGCTGGCCCAGCCCTTGGCAGCATACTGGCACATAGTAGGTGCTTCACAAGTGCCCAGTGGCTGCCTGACTGCAGAGGCAAGGATGGAGTCACCCTACCCTCACACACTGAGATTCTAAGGACGCTCAGAGCTGGAAGGAAATGGAGACCAGTTACCCAAGCTCTGGTTCTAGAACCTGAGAACTAGAGGCCATGTGATCTCCATCGGGTCCCCCTGCTGGCGAGGGGAGAATGCAGCCTAGAACCCAGATCCATAGCTCAGGAGGAGGAACACAGCCTAGAACCCAGATCCACAGCTAGTGAGAAGGAAAACAATAGTCTAGAAGGGACAGAGACAAACACACAGAAAGACAGACAGAGACACAGAGAGACAAAGAGACAGGCACAGAGACAAAGAGAGACAGAGACAAAGAGAGACAGAGACAAAGAGAGACAGAGACAAAGGACAAGTCAGGGACAGACAGGGCCAGAGGGACCAGAGGCAGACAGACCCATAGATAGGTGTTTGGGGGGAGGGGCCTCCAGCCACTGGGGCAGACAGCATCTGAGTCAGAGATGATGGACGGACACATGGACGGACAGACTGGGGGAAGGGCGCATTTGCCCCATTGCTCAATGAGCTTGCTAAGAGCCAGGTCACCACTGAGTAAGGCTGACCGGCCCTCCCCTGGAGGAGAGCAGCGGGGGGACAGGACCCAAATATGGAGGGTGACGGGGACAGGGAGGAGCTGGCAGGAAAGCGGGGCTGCCGGAGCTCCGGCGAGCAGGGCCCTGACACACACGAGCTACTGCTCCTGCCCGTGGGCGCACACGCTCTGCCCAGTGACATCTCCTGCCCGCCTGCTCTGCCCAGCCAGCCACGGGCGGCTTGTCATATCGGGCCCCCAGGCCGAGGAGGGGGAAGGGTGTCCTCTGCGCCTTTGATGACGTCCCATGAAGTGGGCGCTTGGCACCCTGGCCAAGGGCAGGCAAGCACCAGCTGCACGCCACACAAGAGCCACCTGCCTCCGGCCCCAGCCGGCTCTGGCGCTTTCCCGGGGCCCTGGGGCCGCCGTCACCACGGCCCCCAGCAGCGTCCCCCCCACCCTGAGCCCTGGGGGGGGGGGGAGGTTGGTGCCCAGCCATTAAGGGCAGGACAGAGGAAGCCCTGTTTGTTCATTACCAGAAATGGCAGAGGTTTCCAGGGAATCAATTTGCCTGTTGTGACGGCAGCGCCTACGTCACGCTCGTGTCCAGGCATGTACCAAGTGAGCCCCGGAGAGCACGGCGAGCCCCAGGGGCCAGCCCGGGACCTTTCTCAAAGCACTACTCAAATGGGCAACAGAGCCATGGGAGGGGCCTGGGGTTCCAGACAAGCAGGACCTCCGCCCTGTGGGGGCCAGCTTCCCCCCTTTACGGACAGAGAAGAGCGGCCGGAGGGAAGGAACTTGCACCAGGAGCCAGAGAGAACGGGAGGCAAAGGGGGAAGAAGCTCTCCAGTTAGCGGGAGGACAGGCCGGCAGGGGCTCAAGGGTCTTCTGATTGAACTCTTGTATTTATTCAATGAGAGCCCCCCAAGGGACCAAATGGGCCCCGAGCCCCAGACACACGAAGCCTGAGCAGGCCGGTCCCCGGGGACACGGGGCATGAGCAGCCGGTGACTGGGCACATGGGGCCTGAATGGGCTCTGGGCCCTGGGCACATGAGGCATGAGCAGCTGGTCCCTGGGCAAACAGGGTTTAAATGGGCACCAGGACGAGGCCTCGCTCATCAAGAAGGCAGCTGGCTTGCCCCCCATGAGGCCAGGCTTGACTTCCCTTGGGCTGTCACTGCCGGTGGCACCTCCTCCTCCTCCCAATGGCCCAGCCACAAGATGGTTCCTGCCCTTCTCTGAGTCAGGGCGCCCCGGCGAAGGGCCCCAGGAGCAGCCCACCTGAGGTGCCAGAGCGCGGTCATGGTCAGGCAGCGCACAGGGGACACCAGGGAGTCCAGAGGCTCCAACTTGAGGATGACCTGCCACACAATCAGGGAGCACTCTCGGTGAGCCTCACAGAGACCCCAAGGGACCAGCGCCATCACCTCTGAGGCTCAGGAGCGCGCCGGGGTTACAAGCACAAAGAACCAGGCAATCCCCCCTCAAAGTGAGCAGTCAGACTCCAAGGCCAGAGCTCTACCCAATTCTATGGAAAATCTGCCCCATGAGAAATCTGCCCCTCTCCCTTTGCCACAGCATCCCCAGTCCTAGGCCAGGCCCAGAAGGAGAGCCCCTCAAGGGTTGCTGATCCCCGGGGCTCTTGTGGGGGGCCGGTTTTGTGAATGCCCACAATAATGGTCTCACAGAGGAGGCCGGCCCCCCAGAAACACAGACCCCAGGTCCCAGACTCCAAGCCCCCTGCAGTCTAGAACCACACACACATACACAGACACTGCTACTCCAGGGCCCACGTCAGGGGCCCTGACTGGACTCCTCCCCGCCCATGCAGCCGGCCCAGCCCCCAGCGCCAGGCCCCGGCAGCCCCAGAACCGCTCACCATGAGGTTAGTGACGAGCTCGGGCTTGTAGGTGTACTCGAAGTCCACCTTGCCCAAGGCCTGGATGGCCACGCAGATCTGATTGATGCTCTGCACGAAGGCCAGCTTCAGAGAGACGTCCTGGGCACCCCGAGGGGGCAGGGGCAGAGAGCCAGGTCATGGTGGGAAAGCTGCAGGCCTCCCACAGGGCACAGCCAGACCCAGGGCCCCAGGCCTTCGGGGTTCACTGCAGCCCTCCTCCCTGCCTGAGCTGCCCCCCCGCAGGGCACAGACAGCCCCAGGCCCCAGGCCTCCGGGGTCACCTGGCAGCTGGTAGCATAGTGATGCAGGATCTTCTTGGTGATGTCCTTCTCCACGCGGCTCAGGAGCATCCGCGGATGGCAGTGGGCAGCCACGCTGCTGTACATCACCATGAGGGCACTCTTCACCACCTCCCTCCTCCAGGGATGGTCGCTCTGAAGGGGAGTGAAGGAACCTTGACCTCCCGGCCTCCTTCGAGTCCAGGCTGGCCACTTTACAGAGAGGGAAACTGAGGCCCCTAAGCACTAGGGTCCAGCTTCCGGCTCTCCATGGCTCAGCTGCCATTTTCCCCAGAATTCCTGGCTCTCCTCAGAGTCAGCTCAAAGGTACCGGAGACCCTAAACGCCCCCACCCCTAGTTACTGGGGCTTTAGTCCCTCCCCCAACAAAATGTCACCCATGGCACCTAGTTGGCATTGGTTTTCCCAGGCAGGAGAAGCTAGGTACTTCAGGAGAAAGGCCGGCTTGGAGCTGGAGCAGCGGGGGCCAGAGCCCACTTTTTTATTTCCTGTTTGTAGGACTGCAGGAGACCCCCAAACTTCCCCAGTCCTCAGCTCCCTCAGTGGCCAGCAACTGGATGCCCACTAAGGTCCCTTCCGAATATAAATCTGGGACTTTGTTGCCCGTGCCCCCCATCCCAGAATGGAGAAAAGCTCCTGGAGGCTGGAAGCCAGCACCAATATACAGCAGGTGCTCAATTAATGTACATTGAATAGAGTGGAATCAATAGCTTGAATCACTGAGGACATGGAGGAAGGGGTGGAGGAGTCTCTTGGATGCCCACAAGCAGGGCTTCCGGGCCATGGGGGAATCACCCTCCCATGTCTGCCCAACCCCGGGCCCAGGGGAGTCCCGAGTCAGCACAGATGTCAGGGAGCCCCTGGGCATCTCCTTGGGCAGAAAGCAGAGACAGACCCTCCCTCCAGCTTCTGAGCAGGCTCCCGTGGCCGGCCACGGCCTCTGGGTCCCCCGAGTGCGGCCTCCCACCCCAGACCCTCACCCTCCAGGCACTGATGTGCCAAGAATCCTCCGTCTCTTGAATTTTCTCTTCAAACTCTTGGAGCACGTGGAGCACCGTGACCACCTGGCCCCTGGCACAGAGCCCCAGGCAGAGGATGGCTCCCTGGAGGGGGGATGGAGGGAAGAGGAAGGGAGAACCGAGGCCCTCCTTTGGCCAGACGGGGTCCCTGGGTGACCGACTCCCCAGGGGAAGGGAAGGCCATGCTGGAAGGGCCCTGGCCAGGAGCCCCCGCTGTCTCTGGCCTGGAGAAACCCCCAGCACTCGAAGTGGGGGTCTTCCCCTTAGGCAGCCGGCCTTGAAAGCTGGGGCCCAATCCTTGCTCCCATCAAGCCTCTTAATGTGCCCTAAGACACGGGATCGCCCCGAAGCCGGTCAGACTGAGATCCATGCTGTTTGGGAGCAAGTTTGCCGAGCCTGGCAGGACCCCCCAAAGGCTTGTCTGTGGCCCCCCAAGGGAGGTGCTACCGCCCCGACACAGCCTGACCCGCCATGGGACGGCTCACCCTGCGGAACAGCATTCCCCACTCCCAAGCCCAGATCTGCCTGCAGCTTTTGCCCCTCTCTCTGAGGGGCCAGGCCGGGGTCTCCACTCCAGGCTGCACGTGCCCTCTGAGCTGGGGATGCGCTACTTCAGGGGCCCTCTCTGTCTGGCCGGCCATCCCTTCCGAGGGGGGGTGCCCACCCTCCCACGGGGTGCCGGAGGACAGCTGGGAAGGTGGGGGCAGCCGGAGGACTCACCTCACGGTCAAAGTCGTTCCCGTAGTCCGTCTTGTGCAGCAGCTCCATGAGCTGGGTCTCCACTTTGTCCGCCTCCTGGCCCGCAGCCAGGGTGAATCCCAGTGCCCGGTATAAGAAGGCCTGAAAGAGGCCGGGGAGAGGAAGGGGAACCCCTGAGGCTGATGCCCCCCAAGGATCTTCCAAGGAGGCTACATGGGAGCCAGATCCCAGAGGATGGGAAACTGAGGCCTAAAAAATCCCCAGAGAGCGAGGTCACACAGATTTCCTTGCGCCCCATTTGTCACTCCCCATTGTCACCACTCACTGCTAGGGCCTCTCATGGGGGGTAGACTATCTGAGCCAAAAAGGTCAATGATCCTTGGGGCCCAGGACCCTCTGAACCTGGCTATGAGAGGGGCTTCCACAGAAGGCACCCCCGCAGCTGAGGCTCCTGCAGGCAGGCAGGCCCAGGCCCTCATGTCCAAGACCCGGGGGAGCTGCAGGGTCCAGCCTGCACACTGCTCCGGCCCTTCCAAGCTCCTGGGGCGGGCCGAGTCCCGGCAGAGCCCACCTTCTCCACCGAGGGGCTCTCGTAGCTGACGATCTGGTGGTTCAGCTCCCGGCTCAGGCGCAGGCTCCATGTTGTCCCCTGAGTCCTTTTGAGGGAGTTCCTCAGAAACTACAAGATGGACGGCCGTGTCAGTCCGACCGCTGGCCAGGACCGGGCCCGGGACAGCCCTCAGTCACCTCGGCAGATGTAAAGGGCTGAAACTCTTGAGTCAATGCACTGAGGTGGGACAATCGAGCACTTGAGGTTAATTACTGATTGGACAATATAGGAATATGCTTGGAAAATGCCACCATCCTGTGCTGGCCCAATCATTGGGTGTATACAGAGAATTGTGGGAGGGACTAGGGGGTGCAGGGAGACTAGCCGGGGTCACTTTGAGGGAGACGAGGCGGTGAGATCCTGCACGGCCACTCTCTTACTTCTATCACTAAAGACCAAGAATAAAGACTTTTGCTTATCCTGACTCTGGCTGATTCTAAGATACTCAGGGTCCTAACGCAGTCGCCACAGGCGGACATCACGAGTGTGACCATCGGCCTGGGGAGATCCCAGTGTGGGAGATTAACTCCCCCAGGCCGCAGAATCCTGCGCCCCTCTCAGAAGGCCTGGGGGGCCTGAGAGCGCCTTCCCTACAGGTGGAAGATGGGCGCTGGAGCCCCGGCCCAACATCCCATCCCTCTGCCCGCCGCCCCAGCTGCCTCCGAGGACCCACAGCCACAGCGACGGGGACGGGGGTCTCAGCGTTCCCAAGTGCCCCAGACCGGCAAAGCCCCTTGTGGGCCTAATCCAAGGGGGCTCCCAACAGCCCGAGCTGACCCTGGCCCAGAGACTGGCCATCCTCACCCAAGGAGAGCAAGCTCGGAAGAGTGAGTAGGGGCAGGATTTGAACCTGGGCTCTCTGGGCTCCAAGCCCTGCACATGCCGTCAGGGGCAGAAAGGGCTTTGTTACCCCCCTCCTCAAAACTCTCTGATGTGCCCGAGGCAGCGAGTGAAGCCTCCTGGGAAACCCAGGGCCACAGGACATCTTGGGGAGGGGGGACAGAGAGAGAGAGAGAGAGAGAAAGGAAAGAGAGAGAGGGGAGAGACAGAGAGACAGAGAGACAGAGAGAGACAGAGAGAGAGAGAGAGAGAGAGAGAGAGAGAGAGAGAGAGAGACAGAGAGAGAGAGAGAGAGAGAGAGACAGAGAGAGAGAGAGAGAGAGACACCTCCAGAGGTCCTGGCTTCAAATCCTGACTACCCCTCACTGACCATATGACCCTCAGTTTCCTCATCTGTAACCTGGAGGGGCCGGCCTTCTTCTGGCTCTAGACACCCCCCACGCCCCTGGGCAAACCTTCCACCACCCGCCCCAGCCATCTGAGCACCTGGATGAGTTTGTCCTCCCAGGTCTTTTGGTTCCACGTATACTGCGTGTGCTCTGTGGAAAGAATGGAGCAAAGCCTGATGGGAGCGCCTTCCCTACCCCAGCAAGAAAAAGGAATGAGTAGCAAGCACTCATTAAGCACCTACTGCACGCACAGCCCCGCATCCCTAGCTTCTGCACCTTTGTACAGGTTGTGCCGGCTGTCTGGAATGCCCTCCCACTTCACCCTCACCCATGACCATCCCCCGTTTTCCCGCCACATTCATTTTGCTCCAGGAGGCCTTCCTGGCCCTTCTGGCTTTAAGGGCTGCTGCACCCCAGTCACCTCCTGTTTATTTGATTTATGTTTTGTATAGGTTTCTGAGCAAGTTAACAGGCAGTTATTAGGCACCTACTGTGTGCCTTGCACATAGGGGCACTTAATTCATGCTTATTGACCTCTGCAGGGGGCCAGCTATCAGCAGGACCTGCTTGAAGGAGGCCTGAGACTGCTTGCCTGTGGACAGACCCGCCGGGTCTCACCTTCCAAGTATTGGATCAGAGCAGGAATCTCCACTTCCCAGAGGTCCGCCATGGAGGGGGCGATGTTCTGGTGCAGGCTCTTGAGCAGCTGGAGCATGGCCACCCCACGCCCTTCGCCCTTGTAAGGGGCCGAGAGAAGCACCTGCAGGTGGGGGAGGGGGCAGAATCAGGCCCTTTGGGGGGATAACGAGGCCAGAGAGGGGCCTGGATGGGCCTGGGACCCACACAGACATTCCAGCTCTAAGCCAGGGAGGCAGCAAACCTATTCCATACCTCTTCCCTCCCTGAGCACTCAGCCACGTCCACCCCAAATGAGCCAAGGACATTGGAGAGGCCGCAGAGCCCATACATTCCCCTGCCAGGGTGGCTATGAATGGGGACACTCCCTGTGCTTCCTCACTATCCACTGCCCCCCCCCAGCAGCTCTGACAGGACCTTCTCTGGGGGGCCCAGAGACAAAGGCCCCCAATCCAGTCAGTGCCAGGGTCAGCAGAAGTCAGCCTACTCACCAGGAGCCGGGCCAGCAGCTTCTGAGGAGCAGGGAGTTCCACTGGAAAGAAAAGAAGATGACGTTCAGACCAGGGCCCGGCTCGGACCCAGGCAGGACAGGCAGTCCCCTGGGGGCTGCCAGGAGATCCATGCCTGTGGGTAACTTCATTTTAAATCTGCCAAAAGCCTTTCAGATGCCTGACCATAGCCCCAAACAGTACCAGAACTGGATTTATAGATTCACCCTAGACAGTACCAGAACTGGATTCATAGATTTATTCTAGACAGTACCAGAACCAGATTTATAGATTTATAGATTCACCCTAGACAGTACCAGAACCAGATTTATAGATTTATAGATTCACCCTAGACAGTACCAGAACCAGATTTATAGATTTATAGATTCATCCTAGACAGTACTAGAACCAGATTTATAGATTTATAAATTCACCCTAGACAGCACCAGAACCAGATTTATAGATTTATAGATTCATCCTAGACAGTACTAGAACCAGATTTATAGATTTATAGATTCACCCTAGACAGTACCAGAACCAGATTTATAGATTTATAGATTCACCCTAGACAGTACCAGAACCAGATTTATAGATTTATAGATTCACCCTAGACAGTACTAGAACTGGATTTATAGATTTATAGATTTGCCCTAGACAGGTACCAGAACCAGATTTATAGATTCATAAAAAAAAGCATCTACGTAGAGGAGAAGAAAGTAAAACTATCAACAATGAGATAAGCAAGAATTCAAAATCCCATAAGAGAAATGTGCATTAAAACATCTCAAAAGTGTCTCTTAATTCACATTAATTTGGTGAAGATGGGGAAAGTTAGAAAATTTCACTGTTGGAGGGACTCAGAAGCATAGAGGCAGCCCAAGCCACTGGGCCTGGGGTCAGAAAGCCAAGTTCAAAACTGCCTCAGGCACTTCTTAGCTGTCTAATCTTAAATCCCTTAACCCATTTGCCTCAGTTACCTCATCTGCAAAATGGGGATAATAGCAGGACCCACCTCCCAGGTTTAGATAAAATTTACCAAGCTCTTAGCATAGTGTTTGGCATATAGTAAGTGCTATATAAAAGTTATTATTATTGAACACACAAATCCACAGCTATGAAGTTCAACCATTCTGGAAAACAGTTGGGAATGACGTGAAAAAAAAAAAATGACCAAGCTTTCATACTCTTGAGCCAGGCCTGGAATCTCACTCCTGGGGGCATGTTCAGCAAGAGAAAGAAAAAAAAAAAAAAAAATCTCATGCAGAGTAGCCTTATTGGTAGGAGAAAAGTACTGGAAACAAATCAAGGTTCCAATCATTGGAGAACGGCTGAATAAATTAGAGTCCCTGAATGAAATGAAAGCGAGGAATGAGTGAATAAAAAGGCATTTAACAGAACATTATTATGCTTCAAGGAACAACAAAGATTTGGAGAGCGACGGGAACACTTGTGGGAAGCAAGACCAAGCCGGCAAGCAAAGCCAAGAAGCAAATGAAAAGCCAACATGCTCTTGTCCAGAATATTGTTACATCATGTTATTATAGGGTAAGTCCTCCACAACACACCCAGTACGCATGATATAGATAGCATATTATTGTGCATAACATATTATTATAAAAAGCTGAATGGGACTAGCGTTTCAAGATCCCAAAACCAAGGACAGATAGCATGGAAAATGGTGGTTCTGAGTTACTCAGTACTGAAAATGTGGCCTTCCTGTCAGGGTCATGGTGCACGCTGTCAATCTCACCTACAAGTGTGGTTTTGTTTCTCAGTTTTTATGGGAAGTTCTTAGCTACAGGGCAGGGTATGATTGGGAAGTGACTGATGTGTCAAAACAATATGGTATTAATAGAAGTAAATTTTCAAACCGCATCTCCCCTGCCACAGAATCCCCAAGTCTTGTATCTCACTGCAATCAGAGAAGAAAGGAAGATCTCCTTCAGAGATGAGAGCACCGGCCCACCCAGGAAGGGTGACTCGTCCAGTACCACAGCTTGGTTACGTGGCTGGCAATGTCCACCTTTGGGTCTGGGCTTCTCCAACTGTCCTCCAAACTCTAGGAAGCCTCTATCCTGCTTTTCAGCACGCATTCCCCCAGACTGAGCATCTTCTATTCACGCCTCCCAGAGAATCCTCATTTTTCCATTCAAGCCTCCCAGAGAATCCTCATTTTTCCATTCAAGCCTCCCAGAGAATCCTCATTTTTCCATTCAAGCCTCCCAGAGAATCCTCATTTTTCCATTCAAGCCTCCCAAAGAATCCTCATTTTTCCTTTCACGCCTCCCAAAGAATCCTCGTTTTTCCATTCAAGCCTCCCAAAGAATCCTCATTTTTCCATTCAAGCCTCCCAAAGAATCCTCATTTTTCCATTCAAGCCTCCCAAAGAATCCTCATTTTTCCATTCAAGCCTCCCAGAGAATCCTCATTTTTCCATTCAAGCCTCCCAAAGAATCCTCATTTTTCCTTTCACGCCTCCCAAAGAATCCTCGTTTTTCCATTCAAGCCTCCCAAAGAATCCTCATTTTTCCATTCAAGCCTCCCAAAGAATCCTCATTTTTCCATTCACAGCCCCCAAAGAATCCTCATTTTTCCATTCACGCCTCCCAAAGAATCCTCGTTTTTCCATTTATGCCTCCCAAAGAATCCTCATTTTTCCATTCACAGCCCCCAAAGAATCCTCATTTTTCCATTCAAGCCTCCCAGAGAATCCTCATTTTTCCATTCAAGCCTCCCAGAGAATCCTCATTTTTCCATTCAAGCCTCCCAGAGAATCCTCATTTTTCCATTCAAGCCTCCCAAAGAATCCTCATTTTTCCTTTCACGCCTCCCAAAGAATCCTCGTTTTTCCATTCAAGCCTCCCAAAGAATCCTCATTTTTCCTTTCACGCCTCCCAAAGAATCCTCGTTTTTCCATTCAAGCCTCCCAAAGAATCCTCATTTTTCCATTCAAGCCTCCCAAAGAATCCTCATTTTTCCATTCACAGCCCCCAAAGAATCCTCATTTTTCCATTCACGCCTCCCAAAGAATCCTCGTTTTTCCATTTATGCCTCCCAAAGAATCCTCATTTTTCCATTCACAGCCCCCAAAGAATCCTCATTTTTCCATTCAAGCCTCCCAGAGAATCCTCGTTTTTCCATTTATGCCTCCCAAAGAATCCTCGTTTTTCTATTCACGGCCCCCAAAGAATCCTCATTTTTCCATTTACGCCTCCCAAAGAAGCCTCGTTTTTCCATTCACGGCCCCCAAAGAATCTTCATTTTTCCATTCATGGCCCCCAAAGAATCCTCGTTTTTCTATTCACGGCCCCCAAAGAATCCTCACTTTTCTATTCAAGCCTCCCAAAAAAGCCTCGTTTTTCCATTGGCCCTGGCTACGTCCCAGGTGAGTGGTGGACCTCTCTCCTGGCCCAACTTCCTGTTTCTCTGAAATGAGTCATGCGGGCCTTGTGGCCCTCACACCTCCCTAGGCCTCTTCAGTGAGTCATCTGCAAAAGCTCGCTGCCTTTAGGGAGCCTGCTAGAACACACGGTTCACAATAGAAAAAAAAAATTAATACTGAAACATCCCGTAAATGACACAAACAGCATGCTTCTCCAACAGGGGCAGAGTGTATGTGTTAGCACAAGAGGAAGCAGCCCATTCCGAGCCTGCTGCACCATCAGCCAGGCCCCGGGAGCCCAAGGAAGCCAGCGTGGCTCACTGACCTTGTCCACGCCTGCCCACATTGGTGTTGGATTCTTTTTGCTGTCGCTGCCGCTCAGCCAGGTTGGTCAGGCTGATGCAGATGGGGGTGAGGGCCTCCGTGTATTCTGTCTCCATGATGTAACCCAAAAGTTTCAGCCAAAACTCCTGCAGGGTCAAAGAAGAGGGGGAAAGAAAGGGAGTCCGGGATTAGCCTCAGTTCATTGGCCTTAGAGTCCTGTCCAGAAGGGCTAGCAGTGAAAAGGATCCCAGAATTACACAAGACACAAAGGTGGATTCTGGGAAGAATAGGACAAAATGTTTGTTCTACAGGGGAGATAGCCTTACTTATTAAGGAGAGAAACGGGAAATCCCTTTATGAATCAAATCCCCTAGCCTGAAGGAACCACATCCTCAGCTGCAGAGGAGATGGCAGATAGGATTGTTCAGCCAGTGGAGAACAGGAGGGGGCACCCCAAGACTGGAGAAGCACCGGGTCGTCCTGATTCCAGAAAATGAAAGCTGCAAACTCTAGTCCAGCGAGCTTAAAACTTCAATTCCTGGCAAAGTTCTAAAGGTCCATGTGGCCACTGGCTACTTAGAAAGGGGATCGCTGATCCCAAGAAGCCAGCATGGCCGGGTCAAGGAGAACTCGGGCCCAGATGATCTTATTTCTTCTCTTTTTGCCGGCATTTCTGAGATGTCAAGAGAATACCATAGATGAAGTCCCCTCGAAGTTAGAAAAGACTGGATCAAGTTTCTCATGATAGTCTTGTGGGAAAGGAGAATTGTGGGCAAAGTGAGAGGTGCTGGGAACGCGTGGAAGGACTGCTCGTGTGGAACTGTGTTCTGTGTGACCTTATATGGATAAGGGGTGCTGTATTTCTCGTTTTCACAATGGGTGGGGAAGGGAGCAGAGGGAGGGAGGGAGGGAGGGAATTTGGAACTGAAAAGTAAAAGAAAATTTAAATTTAAAAAGGACATTAGTAAGAAGAGACTGTTAATGATTTGATGTCAGGTTGGGAGATCCCTGGCAGGGCGCCCCGGGGATCCGGGCCTGGCCCTATACTGTTTCACATTTCTGCCAATGCCTTAAAGACGGACATGGAGGGCACCCTTAGGAAATTCACATTTGGAAAGGGGAGTCAACATATAAGAATCAAAAAAAATCTTGTCAGGATGAAATATTGAGGATGGAGGAGGTCGTAGTCCCACTGTGTGCGGTCCTGGTTAAGACTACATTTGGAGGACTGGTTTGGGGCACCATTTTTGAGGAAATTCGCACTTTGGAGGGCAGAGAGAAGGGGAGACCCCCCAGGGTGAGTCGGAGCAGGCTTGGGGGGCTGGAGCAGTACGAGGCAGCAGTCTGCCTTGGGGTACTTGAAAGGCTGCTCTTGGAGAGAAAGATTGAGCCAACTGGGGCCCAGCTCTGTCCTGCCATAAGCCGGCCCGTGTGGTCAGCATCCTCTGCTCAGTTCTGCATTCGAGCCCTTTTGTCCCATTCCTGAATCGCTCTTTACCTTCCCAGCCCTCACTGCGTTCTCTCACAATCTAGGGCACACAGTAGGTGTTTGAGAAAGGTCTTGAAGCCTTAAGAAGGCTCCGTCTCCCCCGGGAGCGGTCACTCACGTTGATCACCCCGCTGACGGAGGCCGTGATGATCCTCACGGTGTCCATGGTGACCTTGTGAACCATCTTCTCCTCCAGGTCAGCCTGAGAGCAGCTCTCCTGGCGATTCATCTGAGCACGGAACATGCGGCCCAGCATCAGGGAGGGAGAACGCGCTGCTGAGCCTCCCACAGCCTCAGCCTCCCAGCCCGGGCTGGGCCACAAGGAGCCTCTGAGCCCCTGGAGCCCCGGCCCCAAGGCCTGACTCTTATGCTGACCTCTCGCCCCCAGGTGCACTGGACACAGGTGTGCACATGTGCACACACACACACCGAGTCAGCCTTCCGAGTCCCAGGGAAGCGGCTCCCCGCGGCCCCTTACCAGCTTGTAGGTGGACAGGATGAGCTGCAGGGAGACGTATCTCAGGCCCCAGCCCCTGACCCTCTCCTGGTAGCCGGAGATGGCCAGCTGCCCGATGACGCGCAGAATGGCCAGCTTCACCTGACGGAGGAGGAGAGGACGCGACCTAAGGGACAGGCCCCGGTCCGAAGCGCGGCCAGGCTGAGTCCCCGAGAGTCTGCTTAGCCTCCGGACTCCCAGAGCGCAAGGGCCGCGTCACTGAGTCTCCGCAGCCTGGAGGATGGAGCCCAGAGCTGGAGCCACAAGGCCGAGGTCACACGTTTCCCCTCTCAGGGCCTCAGTTTCCCAATCTGTCCTTGGATTGGACTTGGCATCCAGGCTGGGCCCTGGGAGCTTGTCCCCCTGGGGAACGGCTCTCCTCATGAGGCGGTTTTCCTCAAGTCAGACTCAGACCTGCCTCTGGAAGACCCGCCCACATCCTGCCAGAGCCTCCAGCTCCAAGCCCCCGATCCTGCAGGGCCCTTGTTGGTTAGCCCGGATGGAGGGGCTTCCTGTGCCAGGGCAAACACAGGCCTGGACAAAATAGGGCCCAACAAAGGACAATCCCCCCTTAGAGACACTCCCAGAGGCCAGTGGGACAGCAGGGCACGGGCGCCCCTCCTTGTCTGACCACCTCCCACAATCCCAGGGCCTCAGAATGGGGAGGGGCCTCGAAGGCCTTCACCCTCACCCAGTCTGACCGCGAGGTCCTCCCCGACCCCCACAAGAGGCCACTCGAGCTCTTCTTCAAGCCTCCCACCCCCAGCCAACCTGGGATCAGCTCTGGGCCCTCCCTTCTCCCCGGGCTTCACCTGAAGGACTCTGGTGGGAGCCAGATGAGTTGTCCTGGGTGGGCTAACCTGCCCAGAACCTTCACCAGACGTGAGCCTGCTCGCCCCACTCCGGAGGAGCTTCTTGGGGGTCACCAGGAAAGGGGGCCACCCCCTGGGCTTGGCCAAGCTGATGTCCGGCTGTGGGCCCTCTGACCAGCCCTCCCAGGCTCCCTCCCTCCCCTTCCCCTGCCCCCATCTCACCTTAGCTCGGGGGTCACAGAGAGCGTTTCTAACCACCTTGACGGCAAAGTGCAGGGTCCTGCTATTCATCTCAGGCACTAAAAGGGAGAGGCGCCCCAAGGGGAGCTGAGGAGTGGTGTCGAGGTCCTGCTGAGACCCCTCGGCCTCCCCTCCCCCTCCTGGCTGGAGCCACACCAGAAAGGGCCTCAGAGGCCTGTGGGACCTCAGGCACATCACTCAGCCCTGAGGCGGGTTGGCTTCCAGAGGTTAGACCTTGGGGCCCCTGTCAGCTTGAGCTAGCCCACACCAGGCCTCCTCTACCGGGAAGACCTCCTGGACCACTGCAGCCCACTTTCATCTTCTGACCTGCCCCAAACTCTGGAGTCCACCCCCTGCCCTTTGGCCTGGCAGGATGTGTCCCTGCAGCCCCACTCGGGGTCCCTGGTGGTCAGGGCTGCAGCTCATGGTCCTGTTTTATTAAATTAAACGATTTGTTGGAAACAATCCTGACGACCAATACCGCACTGGCTTAATTAATAAGTACAGATATTCAAATTCTTCTCAAGCCTAAATTTGGTCCAGGTTTAATTCCCTTCTGGATCAATCTTGGCCCCAGCCCCTAGCCAGAGCCCAGTGATGACCCAAAGGCCCCTCCCCCACTCAGTGATGACCCAAAGGCCCCTCCCCCACTCAGTGATGACCCAAAGGGCCCTCCCCCACTCAGTGATGACCCAAAGGACCCTCCCCCACTCAGTGATGACCCAAAGGCCCCTCCTCCACTCAGTGATGACCCAAAGGGCCCTCCCCCACTCAGTGATGACCCAAAGGGCCCCCCCCCCTCAATCGGTGATGACCTGAGCCCCTTCCAACCAGTGCACATTTTATCCCAGCCGGCAAGGCGCTGAGGTTATGATGAGTAAAAGTAACACTATTTTGACTGAGCGCTTTCATGGCTGCTTATTGATCTGTCGATGTATTGATCCTATGTATATTCCCCCGTTGCTGCCTCCTCCACTAGAATGTAAGCCCCTTAAAGAGGCGGGCTTGTTTCATTCTTTGTCTTTGTATTTCCAGAGGCTAGCCCAGTGCCTGGTACACAGTAGGTGCATATTTAGGGCTTATTGACTGATCATTGAATGGGTGTGGGGGAAACGTAGAGAGAATAGGGAAAGGTCAATAGAGGGGCAAAGCAGAGAGGTGGGGGCTACTGGAGCAAAATGCTGGGTGCAGAAGTGGCTGCTGTATACTTCTGCCAAATATGGGGGGGAAGCGAGGAGGGTGGAGAGAGCAGGGGGAGTAGGTCCAGAAAAGATTGTCATGAAACAAAACCACTGAAACGTATTTCTAACAAATGAGAAAGGGGCTACTGGAGGACTCACGGCCCGCCGGCTGCCCAGCAGCTCCCCTCAGGTGGGGATGGGCCGCCAGTGAGGGCTGAGCCCGGCCCAAGGCCTCTTGGACAGCCCCCTGGAGCCTACTCACCGTCAGCGCTGAGGACGGCGCGGAGCAGGGTCAGTGTCCCCACGCGGATGGCCTCCTTCCCCGTCTGCATTTGGTTACGGAAGAATTTCATCAGCTCATCGGGGTAGGAGCGAGCTGGGGAGGAGGGAGCAAGGAGGCGGGATGAGGGTCCGCAGACCCAGGGAGCCTCTCCACACTGGGGAAGGTCTGCTCTCTATGTGTCTGATTGTCTCTGTCTCTCTCTGTCTATGTCTCTCTGTTTCTGACTCTCTCTGTGAATGTCTCTGTCTCTCTGTCTCGCTCTTTCTTTGTCCCCATCTCTCATCTCTCTCTTATCGCTGCTCTTGTCACTGCTATCTTTCTGTCTCTCTGTCTCTTTCTTTGTCTCTGTTTCTGTCTCTCTCTCGCCCCCCTCTCTTTCTTCTCCACCTTCATTTTGTCTCATGTTTCTGGCTGACTCTGTCTCTCTGTGTCTCTAGCTCTGTATCTCTCTCTCTCTCCCACCTCTATTTGCCCCGCTTTCATCTCTCATCTCTCTCTGTCTCTCGCCTCTGATACCTCTCTATCTGTCTCTTTCCCTCCCCTTCCCCTTCTTCTCCCTTCTGATTTCAGGTCCTTCCTCTCCCCTTCCATGCACCCAGAGCTGGTTCCCCCAGCTCAGCCCCTCCTCACATGGGGACTCCCTCCTTCAGGGCACAGTCCTAGAGTTCCTGGGGCTCTAAGGACTGCAGGGGCCTTTCTTGGAAGAGCTCATAAAGGATTTTTAAAATCAAATAAGAGGAGGAAACAGCAAATACAGGAGAGAAAATAGGGTAATCGTAACTATGAATGTGAATGGGACCAACGCTCCCAAACGAACACAAACAGCAGAGGATTAAAAGTCAGAATCCTCTATATGCTGTTTACAAGAAACACATTTGTTATAGAGAAAAAGGCTGGAGAAAAAAAACAGGTGCAGCAATTCTGATCTCAGACAAAGCAAAAGCAAAAATGGATCCAATTAAAAGAGATAAAAAAGGAACCTACATCTTGTTAAAGGATACAATGGACAATGAAGTGATACTGATGCTAAACATATATGCACTGAGTGGTAGAGCATCCCAATACCTAGGAAAGAAGTTTCAGGAAGAAATAGACAGCAAAACTATAGGAGTGAGGGACTTCAACCTCTCCCTCTCAGAATTACATAAATCTGACCACAAAATAAGCAAGAAAGAAATTGGGGAGGTTACTAGAATCTTAGAGAACTTAGATGCAGTAGCCCTCTGGAGAAAACTGGATGGGGAAAGAAAGGAATATACTTTTTGCTCAGTGGAACATGGCACCCAAATAAAAACTGCCCATGTAATAGGGTATAATCACAATCAAATGTAGAAAGGCAGTAACTGTATCCTTGTCAGATCAAAGTGCAATAAAAATTAAATTCAACAAAGGGTCAGGGATAGACTAAAACGCAAATGGAAATTAAATAATCTGTTCCTAAAGAAGGAGTGGGTCAAACAACAAATCATAGAAACAATCGATGATTTCCTCCAAGAGAATGGCAATCATGAGACGACATAGCAAAGCCTGTGGGAGGCAGACAAAGCGTTCTTAGGGGGAAGTTTATATTGCTAAATGCTCACGGGAATAAAACAGAGAAGGAGGAAATGAGTTGGGTGTACAACTAAAAAGGCAAAAGAAAAAGAGGGCAGGGGCTTGTCCGGGGTCACCTGGGAAGACTGGAAGCCACATTTTGCTGATTTGTAGGCCTCCTTGGGGCCACGCTAGTGGCCCTGTAGAACCCCAGGCATTCAGTGTAAGCCCATTCACAGCCCTCCACCAGGATCCCCAGGGACCTCGGAAAGTGAGCAGCAGACCCAGGTGTGAATAAGTGGGGGTCTGTGGGGGCCTCTTTGTGTAGGGCCACGGCTTATAAATGAGCTCCAGACTCGCCCCAGATTTCTCAACAGCCAAGTCACTGACTGGTCTCCAGTGGATGAGGGGTGGGGAGCACAGACCCACAAAGGGACAAGGCGGTCCCTTGGACAGTCACCCAGTGGTGGGGGGCAGGGACAGGAATTATAAGCCAGTGGGGCCCCAGGGCCCAAATCTCCCCAACTCCGACTCCTTCCTCACCCAGAGCAATAAAGCATTGGACAACCTCGGCCAGATTCTCGCTGCTGAACTGCTGGAGGGCGGGGGCCTTGGAACAGACCTGCAGGGAGGAGGGAGAGGAGGGCAAGGGAGGAAGGGGGCAGAGGAGAGGGAAGGAAGAGGGATTGTTGAAATGAATTCTGAGTAAAAGAGGAGACTAGAGATAGGGATCTTCAGCCCATCCCTCTCACTAACTGAGGCTTAAATATCCTGAGCTTCAGTTTTATTAAATGATCACCCCTACTGCAGTCACCTCCAGAGGAGAAAATGATTTGGGGGTGCTAGTGGACTACAAGCTGCAGATGAGTTCACAGTGTGACAGGACAGCCCAGAGTTAATTATCTGCTTGAGGGTCACAGTGCCCAGAAAAGGGGAAGAAACCATTCTACAGAACTCTGGCCAGATCCTAAGGTGCTGGAGGCACCATTGCCCAGGGGAGGACGGATGGGACAAAATCAATGGCTGCTCTTTCACATCCCAGGGCAGGACCGTTAGATCAGCAGCAGCCAGGCCTCCAGCCAGTGGTCTGCTAATAAATGTTTAACAACCAGCTCTTTCTGGTTGTCATACTCTGGGCTTTTACAGGCCACTCAGAGCTGGCTCTATAGCCCATAGCTGAGAGGATGAAAGTCATCGTCAAAATGTCCTCAAAGCTCCTGATCCTCAAAGACCCTCAGAGCCTGAGCCAGAGGCTGGCAGCTGCCCAGGGCATCCCTTGGGGGCTCCCTCCAGTCTCCACTGCCAGTGTCCCCCCCACCTGGATGTGCAGCTCGGTGAAGATGGTGTGCAGCTGCATTTTGGGGACCGGAGTGTTGCTGGACACGGAGACTTCCAGGATCTGCCTCAGGATCTGCCAAAGAGAGACAGATGTGGGCCGGGGGCTGCTCCCCACCAAGGGCTGACCTCCCCATCCTGGCAAAGGGGCTCGAGGAGGAGCGGCTGGGGAGCAGTGGGGAGGGTTGCTAAAAATATTCACACACACACACACACACACACACACACACACTCCTAGAGGACTTTGTCTGAATCTCTACATTGTTCCCCTCCCCAAGACCCTGCCAAAGGATGAAAGCTCCCTGAGGGCAGAGATTATATCCTTCCCCTCTGTATTCCCAGCCCCTGGGGATGCTCAGTGGCTGCCCCAGCCTGGGGAGGAAGCAGAGAGCCTGGACAACAGCTCCTGCCCCTCTGTGTCCTGGGTCTGCCCGGACAATGAGCCGGAGCTTGGGGGCCCCTGAGCAGGGAAGGCCCTACCACTCACCTGGGTGATGAAGAGGGCCTCCACACTCCCCTGGTACTCCGCCAAGAGCAGGGGGATGTAGTCATACACCTGCTCCCGCAGCTCCTCGATGGGCAGGAGGAGGCTGAGCATGGGCCGAAGGGACTTGATCACAGCCAGCTTGACCTGCCCCCAAAAAAAGACCTCCTGGGTCTCAGCCTCCTGTTCCCCAGACCCGAGCCTTTAGACATGATGAAGGAAGAGGAGAAAGAGAAGTGAGAGGAAGAGGAGAAGGGAAAAAAAGGAAGAGGACAGAGGAAGAAGTAGAAGGAAAGGAGGGGAGAAGGAGAGAGAAGGAGAAAAGGAGAAAGGAAAGAAAGGGGAAAGGCAAAAAGGAAGTGAAGGGGAAAGAAGAGGAAAAGAAAGGAAAAGGAAGAGGAGAAGGCAAGGAGGAAAGAAGGAAGAGAAAAGAAGAAGTAAAAGGAAGAGAAGGAAGGGAGGGGAGGAAAAGGAGAAGAGGAGAAGGGAAAAGGAGAAGACAAAGGAGAGGGGGAAGGAAAGGAGGAAGGAGAAAGGGAAAGGGAAAGAAGAGGAGAAGGAAAGGAGAAAGGAGAGAATAAAGGTAAGAAGGAAGAGAAGGAAAAAGGGAAGGAAAGAATGAAAAGGGGAAGGAAGAAAAGAAAGAGAAGGAGCAGAAGAAAGGGAAGGGAAGGAGAAGAAGGCAGAAGAAAGAGGAAAAGAAAGAGGAAGGAGAAAGTGAAGTGAAGGGGAAGGAAGAGGAGGAGGAAGAGAAGAAGGGGAAAGGGATGGGAAGGAAAAGAAGAAGAAGAGAAGAAGGAGAAAGAAGATGAGGGGAGGGAGAAGGAGCGGAAGAAAGAGAAGAGAGGGAAAGGAAGGAGGAGAAGAAAGCAGAGGGAAAAAAAAGGAAGAGAAATGAGAATAAAAAAGGGGAAGAGAATAAGGGGAAGGAAGAAGGAGAAGGAAAATAGAAGAGGGGGAGGAAAAAGAAAAGAGGAAAGGAAGAGAAGAAAAGAGAAAAGAAGGACAAGAAGAAGGGAGGACAAGGAGATGGAGCTGACCGATGCTGGTCCTGGGCAGCCTCCCCCAGAGGCCGGCACTCACCTCGGTATTCTCACTCCGGAGCCACACAGTGACAAAATGGCGATACATGGGCAAAAGCTTATTCATGAAGTGCTCCCCGGTCATGATGGGGTACACACTGTCCTCCCAGTGCTTCAAGTAAAACTGGATCGCTTCACAGAACGTTTCCATTGCTTCATGGGAAGCGAGCAGAAGGGAAGGAGGTCAGTGAGGAAGATGGTGGCAAGAAGCTGGGCTCTGGCTCAGCGGGGGATTCGCCCCCAGAAGCAGCTCCAGTTCTGCAGCCCCACAAGCAGACAGCCGGGGTCACCCCTGGCAGAGCCATTCCCATCCAGCCCTCGGATATTTAATAGCAGGGACCTGGTTTCCCAGTAAAGTCTGGGGCGTCGTGATGGGACCTTGGGTGACCTCCACACATGTCCCTCCCTCTCCCTGTCAGGCTGAAATCCTACTCATCCTTCAGAATTCAGCTTAAGTGCCGCCTCGGCCACGAAGTCCACCCTGATTTCCCCAAAAAGATGTGGCCTTTCCTCCCTTTGAACTTGGACCTTTGTCTGGAGCTTTCCACACTATAGTTTGCCTTGTATTGCCTGTGTATTTGTCTTGAGTGTAATAAAAGCCGACACTTTTCTGGCTCTCTCTATGGGCCACTCACTGTGTTAAGCACTTTACAGTATTTTCTCATTTGGTCCCCACAACAACCCTGGGAAGTAGCTACTATTATTATCCCCATTTTACAGATGAGGAAACTGAGGCAAACAGAAGTTCAGTTGGTCACACAGCTAGTAAATGTCAGATTCATGTTTTACCTCGGCTCTGCCCAATTCTAGGCCCAGCCTGAGGGCAAGCCTGCCTTGGTGACCCTTTGTATCCTCTGATAATCTGGGAAAATGACGGATTCTCAGAGCCGGATGGATGGGTGATGCAGGGAGAAAGTCACTGTCTCCTCCAGGCCACCCAAGGGACACTCACCACTGCAGAACACTTGGCGCATCTTGGCCCCATTAGCCAGTCTCAGCATGGTGAAGATGGTGGCCAGCGTGATACCCATGTAGGGCATGAACTCAAACACTGTGAAGGAGGGACAGGGAGAGGGGAGTCGTCCCCAGGTCCAAACCCTCCAGACCCACTTGTGACCACTGGTTCTTCATTTGTGGTCATGGGGAGGAGAGAGCTAGGAGAGCGGAAAAGAGAAGGGGAAAGGGAGAGAGGGAGGGGAAATGGTGAGGAAAGGAGGAGTGAAAAGGCTCTGGAGAAAAGGGAGAAGGAGCGAGGGAAAAGCATGGAAAAGGTGGGGAGTGGAGAGGGATGCCAAGGAGAGGGGAGTGAGGAAAAGGGCACGAGGGAGAGGGGCATGAGGAAGAGGGGCACCAGGGAGAGGGGCAGCGGGTCAATGCCCTCACCATTGGCATTGGCCAAATTGGCCAAGGTGATGAGCACAAACTCGTCGGTCAGGATCAGCGGCTTGAGGTGGTGCTGCAGCTCATACATGACGAGGTTAAAGTGGTTTCGGGACAGGGCCACCAGCGTGTCACTGGCCGTCTCTGCCAGCAGGTAGTCCTCAATCTGCAGAAGAGAAGGTAGGATCCCAGACAAAGACACCTGCCTCCCAACCCACCATCCTAGCCAAACCAAAGGCTCCTCTGCTCTGTTCCTCTTCTTACTTCTCCTCTTTCTGCCCCTCATCTCCCTCCTCCTCTTATTCTTCTCTTCTTCCTCCTTATTGCCCTCTTCCTGTCCCCTCTTTTCTCTCCCCCACATTCTCTTCCTCTTCCTCTTCCTCTTCCTCCCACTTCTTTTCACCCCTCTTCCTCCTTCATTTCTTGTCCCTCTCTCCAACCTCACAAGGAGTCATACACTCTCTTCCAAATACCAGTTCTCTCTCTGCTCTTTCAGAGAAGGATTTCCTTCCCAAAGACACACACACACACACACACACACACACACACACACATACACACATACACACAGCAGCATGATATAATAGAAAGAGCATTGGTTCTAAAGTCAGATAGCCTACTTCTGATGCCATTGTGTGTTACCTTCCCCCATTAGAATAGAAGCTTCTTGGGGGCATGAAAAATAAATATCATGGGATAATAAAGAATAAAACATAATGAAATCATATGAACCACAGTCCCAGAATTGAAATAGGATCCAGAACCCTCAAGACTCTTCCATGGAAGCGATAAGTTAACTGAGAAAAATAGTGGGAGACAAGAGCATCTGCAGAGACAGAATCAGTAAGGAGGAAGAAAACGATGACCGGGAGGTTCAGCACTTAGATCAGTGGGTGGAGCAGTTCAACAAAATGCTAGATTCACTGAGGGATGGAATTCTTCTGATGGAAAACCAAAAAAGAAGCAGAATCAGCCAAACCACTGAGACAATGAAATTTAGGAATCAGCACCATGGGGAGTGGATTGAAGGAGGTTCTAGATCAGTGGTCCTCAAACTTTTTAAATAGGGGGCCTGTACACTACCCCTCAGACTGTGGGAGGGCCGGACTGTAGTAAAAACAAAAACTCACACTCTGTCTCTGCCCCTCAGCCCATTTGCCATAACCCAGCGGGCCTCATAAACATCCTCAGGGGGCTGCATCTGGCCTATGGGCCATAGTTTGAGAATCTCTGTTCTAGATGATACTAATAGAAGTACATGCTAAGTTCAACTTGACACATATATTTTCATCAAACTCTAATTCAATGATAGAGGTGGTACTGCAAATGTCCAGGAGGAAATACATTGTGTATTTTAAAATGCCAATCCAAATCACACAAGACTTCTCATCCACATAAGAATAAAAGGAGAGCTGGGAATAGTATGTTATAAATCAAGAAAAATAGAATTATGTCCCAAACTTCTTACCTAGCAAAACATAGCATGTCTTTATAAGAGGGAAAGAAAAATAATTAAACACAGGAATTCCAGATATTCCTAAAGAGGAAGTCTAATCCAATGAATCCAACCAAAGCCTTTGATGTATAACTCGACCACAAAACAGAAATCAATAAATGAAAATGATTCTAAATCAATGAATGAATGAGTTTTGATTCCACAATCTGTTGTAAGCAGATCTTGCTCTATTCACTTTGATGTGCCCATTTGAAATAGGATTTTCTTGGAAAAGACAGCTGAAAATTGAATCCCCGTGAAAGATAAACAAAAACAAACAAGTAAAACTACGAAAAGAGGGAGTGGTAGAATAGGGAAAGATAGTATCATCATGAGAGTGGATTTTCCCCCTTTTTTTTTTTTTCAGTGGATTTTATAAAAGAAAAAATAAGTGGTCTTATATGATTTTATAAAAGAAAAAACTAAGGCAGGGGGAGGAAAAGGCCAGAGTAAACAATGGCAAAGTAGCAGTCCTGTGTGGGACCATGAGAAGAATAGGAAAAGCTCTGAAAAATCTTCAGTAATAGCAGAAACTTGAGAATTATGTAATTAAATTGGGGAGAATTTAGGAGTACATGTAGAAGGTTTTAACATCACTGAAATAAAATGCTTCCATAGTTATAAATTTATAAAAAATCAGATGTAAAAATAATTAATATTTATAAGGTCTAGTCGATAAAGGGGGAAATAGAGCACTATAATGCTGAATAAATGAAAAGTACTTCTTTATGAAAAGGGAAAGAATTTCAAAAAGGTTTAAAAAAGAGAATCCACCAATGTGGGATCTTTAAGAAATATACTTAGGGGCAGCTAGGTGGCGCAGTGGATAGAGCACCAGCCCTGAAGTCAGGGGGACCCGAGTTCAAATCTGATCTCAGACACTTAACACTTCCTAGCTGTGTGACCCTGGGCAAGTCATTTAACCCCAAGAAAGAAAGAAAGAAAGAAAGAAAGAAAGAAAGAAAAAGAAAGAAAGAAAGAAAGAAAGAAAGAAAGAAAGAAAGAAAGAAAGAAAGAAAAAAAGAAAGAAAGAAAGAAGAAAGGAAGAAAGAAAGAAAGAAAGAAAAGAAAGAAAGAAGAAGAAAGAAAGAAAGAAAGAAAGAAAGAAAGAAAGAAAGAAGAAGAAAGAAAGAAAGAAGAAGAAAGAAAGAAAGAAAGAAAGAAAGAAAGAAAGAAAGAAAGAAGAAAGAAAGAAAAGAAAGAAGAAAGAAAGAAAGAAAGAAATATACCTGAGGCATCGAGATACCTAAAGGTTAGAGCAGTGCCATCAAACTCAAACTATACAAGATGATCCCTGTGAGTTCCAGTTTGACTTAGAAAACCACATATTAGCATGATCTACGTTCTATTGTGTTTTCATTTATTTTGTGAATTTTTTTTAATACAAGGACAGAAGGCAGCCAAGGAGAGAGCACCAGTCCTGGAGTCAAGAAAACCTGAGTTCAAATCCAACTTCAGACACTTATTAGTTGTGTGACCTGGGCAAGCCACTTAACCCCAATTGCTTCCAAAGAAATGTTTTTCTTCCCATTACATTTTAATCTGGTTCAGCCTGTGCTAGGCCATCTCAGATAAAGGAAGTAAAACATTATTTTTCTATTTTTAGAATGAAAGTTTCAACTGATACTCGAAAATTTATACACATGATTCCAGACAAAACTGAATTCAAAATACAAAGCATTGAGACAAGTGGACGGGGAAACTCTATCACACTTAAAGACATCTTAAAGATGTGTATGTGTATAACTATATATGCACAAATACATACATATGTGTACATATATACATGCAAATATATGTGTGTATGTGTATATACATATGTATATATATATGTATATATATATACATATATATATATACTTTAAATATACACACATACATGTGGAGAGAGATAGAAAGACAGAGAGAGACAGAGACAGAGATAGAGAGAGGAGAGATATCTCCTTCCCTTGTGTGTGTGTGTGTGTGTGTGTGTGTGTGTGTGTGTGTGTATTTAAAGTGGACCTGTGATTTCTTTGGTACACGAGCTCCCCTTGAAGAACTCCCCCCACCAGCAGAGATCAGCTTCTTGGAAGCCCGCTGTCTCCATGAGCATCTTTTGAGAGCCTGTCAGTGGCAAACATATCTGTGCTAAATGGAGGAACCACGGGCCTCTGGAGGAAAGCCGCACTGAATGTCATCACGCCCGAGGAGCGAGGCCGAGCCGACTGCAAAGGAACACAGAAGGCTGAGGTGAGGGGAAGGAAGGGGCCGGGCAGTGGCTGCACTTCTGGGAAGTTCCCGCCATGAGCTGCCCCCCGAAAGCACTGCCAGAGCACACTGGACACATCTGCTTCTCTTCAGTCGCTCAGCTTAACAGAGGCGGGTTTTGTTGCTCTGAACACTCGGGAAATAACAGAAGGATCTGCTCTGACTCCCACGGCCACCGTAGTGGTTTCTGTATGGCCTTAATTTCTCCAGAAGTTTTTGCCTGTGTTCTTTGGCCAGGGCTGTCTCAGGAACCCCAGAAGCCCCACGCACCTCTTGGATCTCCCGCATTTCCCGGGAGGCGAGGTTCACCAGCGTCTGCACACACTCCTCGTCCAGCTCGCCTTCCTGCTGGATGATGCCCTGGAGGATGGTGTAGATGCTGACCTTGCGCTTGATGGAGATCTGGGGAGAAGCAGAGGGCCTGGCGTGGGGCTGGGAAGCCCACTGGCCTGGGAGCTGGGGCCTGGGCCTCCTGGCTTCCCCCGATGGGAGCCGTGTCAAGGCCCCATTCCTGCCTGTCTGGCCTTGACCTTGATGGCCACACTGACGCCCGTCGGCTTCGTGCTCAATGTCCTTGGGGCCGCCCCTCCCCGTGCTCGTCTGCTCCCCACGAGAAGAAATGTTCCTGAGGGTCTGGGGCCCTCTCTCTTTCCCACGTGTAGCCCCAGAGCTCAGCGCACAGCCCCCGAACGCTCTGGCCCGGAGCTCCCCGGCCGGCCCACCTCCTCCAGCTGCAGGCTGTTGATGAGCGCCGTCATGACCTCGGAGGGCTCGGCGTTGGCTTTCTGGATGATGATCATGCTGGCCAGAGCCTTGCGCATCTTGGACCCGTGACCCTCCTGGCTGCTCATCCCGTTGCTCTCCTGTCGTCCTCGTCCACGATGTTCAGGAGGTTGGTGACTTGCTGATAAACCCCTGAAAAGAGCCGAGCTACTCTGGTGAGGGACACCCACCAAAGGCGGGAGGTGATGGGGCCCGGGCTGGGGAGGCCATTCCTACCCCAAACATTTCCCATGACCACAGGACCGGGGTCTGAAACCATGAGACGTTCATTCAAAGCCCAATCCCTGACTTATAGTGGGCATTTATTAAACACCTGCTGTGTACCATGCATGAGTCAGGGGGTCCTAACCTGGGGCCCATGGACATTTCTCAAGATATTTTTTTTTTAATGATTGATTACTGATGGAGGAGGAAAACTAGGTCCAAGAATGGAAAGGAAGTTGTGCAAGGTCTCACAAGGTGATAAGGGGCCAGTGTCACAATTTGAATCCAGGCCTCCTGCACTCATCATCAGCCTATCCTTTCCTCTCTCTGTTAAGGGGGGGCTTGTGAGCCCAGAGCACGTGGGAGTCACGAGGGAGAGGAGAGGAGGGGGAGAAGACCCTCCCAGGGACACCAGCAGACTGTGCCCAGTATGGGGCCAGGCCAATGACTCAACCAGGAGCCTCATCCAGGACAAGGGGAACCTTCTCTGAGAGCCCCTGACCCAGGACGGGCTGCAGAGTCCAGGGGCCCGGGGTGGGTGAAGCCAAGTCTCCCTCACCTCCTCTGTCCCGCAGCCCTGGCAAGGCCCTGAAATCCCCCCAAAATTCTGCACCTCCAGATGAGGATGGACCAGGCAGGTCGGAGGCCAGCGGCGGGCGGGAGAGGCTCAGCCTGGCGGGGGACCAGGGCCTTCTTCTCCATGCTCCCAATGGTCTCTTCTTCAGAACACGCTGCTTTGTAATGCTTCACCCTGGAGAAGAAAGGAAAGAAGGGAGGAAGAAAGGGAGGGGATCAAGGGAGGAGGAAGGGGAGGAAGGAAGGAAGGAAGGAAGGAAGGAAGGAAGGAAGGAAGGAAGGAAGGAAGGAAGGAAGAAGGAAGGAAGGAAGGAAGG
>NC_133619.1:8472642-8502642 GCF_048593235.1 Sminthopsis crassicaudata
CCCCCGAGGGACCTGACTGCTATTTCCCAGCAGCCTGGGACTGGCTCCTCAGGAATAAATAAGGACATTGGGCTTGATGGTTTATAATGACCCCCTCAGATCCTGATCCATCATCTTCTGATAATGGATAAAGACTTGGAAGGCCACTCATCAAATCTGCAGCTGAGCCAAAGCTTGGACTGATGCAGCCCGTGAGAGATGGAGGATCCAGCCCCCGACAGGGGAGAGCCCGGGGCCGAATCCATGAAGACAAAATTCCACTCAATGAAAAGAGAAAGTATCTACAGCAATTGTCCTGCCCCTGGACCGCAAGCTGGAGAGGAGCCAGCAGTAGGATATGGTGAGTGGAAAAACAAAACTCACCCAGTCTTGTGTGCTTTCAGCAATGATTCCTACTGTCCTCTGCCCTCATCAGTCCTCATCTGGAGTACTAAGTTCAGATCTAGACGCCGCAATTACCCTGAATGGTATGTAGTTATAGGACCTCCCTTCCTGGCAGAGGGGAGGGCCTCCAAGGAGCGGGATGCTGACTCTGCTGGGGGACACGTTGGATGTCCTGGTTAAATTTGCTGGAAGAGGGGGCAGCTAGGTGGCTCAGTAGGTAGAGCACCAGCCCTGAAGTCAGGAGGACCTGAGTTCAAATCTGGTCTCAGACACTGAACACTTCCTAGCTGTGTGACCTTGGGCAAGTCACTTAACCCCAGCCTCAGGGGGAAAAAAAAATTTGCTGGAAAGCCTGGGCGGGTTTTGGCTCTGTCTTTTTTATACTTCTTGTTATGATCATGTTCCTCCTTGTCCTTTCACAGCTTTTATTCTTGTTATGATCATGTTCCTCCTTGTCCTTTCAAAGCAAGTTTCTATCATCAGGGCAGATGACCGGCAGAAGTTTTGTAAGTATGATACTACATCTATTAATTAATAGACTGAACTGGAACATCTCTGAGTTACTATAATAGGAGACAAGTATAAAAAACCTTACAACTTTAATCTGTATTTGTTGTCAAACTACGATATGGGATATCATCATGTCCTCTGAAGGGAAAGAGTGTGCTGGACAAAGGAATGAAACAAAGATTGCCTGTAAAAGTTTTCTAATTACATGGAATAGCAAATTTCAAGAAAGCAACAGGATTAAACTATTTTCTCTGAGAACTATATTTACATCTCTACATATTTCACTTTAAAATGTATCTAGCATGGAAATTCGGGCTTTGAGTATGCTAAGTTCCCCAAACTGAATTTAAGAATTTTACATATAAAATTTAATTGATAATTGCAAAGAAAGTGCAATCGTTTTTTCCATTTTAAAGTAGCTGATCATTTTAAAAGACAGAAGGGTTCATTTTACAAGTCAGATCTCATGGATCTTTTTTAAAGATTCTTATATAAGGCTTAGATAAATCTAAAAACAGCAGGTGGTATATAAAAACAGTCTTCAAAAATCACAGGTGAATTATGGTTTCCTAGTTTCATGTCCCTTTTACGGCTTTATTGTGAAAAGGATTATGAGGCGGTTATTAGAAAATCAACTTTAAGAGCCTGAACTCAGTTCTGCTGGTAGATTTTAGAATGATCTAGGAACCTCTAGAAGTGATTCAGAATCAGAGCCGCCTTCAGAGTTACCCTGAAAATATTCCAGAATGTCCATGAAAAAATGCTTCCAAAGACCACACAACCATATCTGGGATTCAAGACAAGACGAAATGATTAAATGGGTGTTGGGAGTGGGTTACGAGGCTACCAGGAGATTTGATGCTATTTAATATTAACGATCATCATTAGGTTGCTTCGACTTTTTGATCCATGGCATTTGTGTTTGCTAAAGTCTTTTTGCCTATTTGTAAATCTCCCTTCTCAAAAGTAATCCACGGTGAGTCTTCTAAGCCATTGGCTCTCTAACCTTACTTAGGTGATTCTGATTATGAATACAGGAAAAAAATCTTGTAGATTTGATTTTTAGATAAGTGATCCATGAAGGAAATGGCCTTCATGAATCAAAGGGGAGAATCAGAGGAATTAGAATGGCAAGTGAGAGTGGGCACTGAGTAAATCACACTGACTATCTCGTGATTCAATTCTGGAACTCGCTCAGTTTCATTTCCATTCAATTATGAATCTGGTCCAATTTAGGTCTTGTGAGAAAACTTTATTCACTTGTGAGAACTGAGATAAAGATGTATTGCATTGTTTGAACCTAGCCCTGCATGGCTGGGAAACTGAGCCCCCTTTCTTTGCTGCTTAGAGACTCCTAATTAAGGACCTTGGTTATGCTCACCAAAACCCCAGTCGGATCCAAAGATTTGTTCACGTTAATACATTAAGCAAACTACATATCTGATTTGAAAACTGGCCCCCTATTGGTCAATGGATTTTTTTCTAATGTTCCTTTAATCCAATACAGACACTTGGGGGGAGGGGATGTCACTTTTTCTGATTTCAGGGAATTGCACCCCTTTATTCTCCCCCTCCCGTCTTGTACAGTTCCTAATCTTTCCTCCAATTAGAAATCAGATTGTCTGATTTTGTGTCCTGGTTAATTGTTTTCCTTTAATTCATTGGTCTTGTTTGTTTTCCATGCATCGAAATTTTTCTCCCCTGAGTTTGGGGTCCACTGCCAAGCTGAGGGGGCCTGTTCCCCTGTGTTGGACAATTAACACGCTTTGTTTAATAATTCAATGTGCTCAGGACTCCTTTGCTCCTTTGATCATTTCACCCATCACATTTCTAAGAGATGTCTATGTGGTGGGGGAGAGGAAAGACGCATTCTGGGAAATGAAGGTGACCTAAAAACAAATTATAAAGAACAAAAATTAAGAATGGGTATCACGAGAAATCATGTGTATGGCCAGGTCCTAGTTAGTGCAAGTAATGATTGCTTGTATTCAAAGTGGGATTATTTTACGTGGAAAATTCCCTGAAGAGGAAACGCCCTCCACAATACAGGTCAGCACCTCTACAACTTATAGACTTAACATAGGTGGAATGCAACATTGTTTAGGGCCGCATAATGAGTCAAAATATGGACCTGAACTCAGAAACAACATAAAATAAAGTTATTTTGGAATTCCCAGGTACGATTAGAACTTTCACACCAGATGCACTGAAAGGTCACCAGTTTAGAGCCACTTTTACTTGCACATTCAGTGGCCTTCTTGGCCACTTGATCTCCAGAAGTCCCGGATAAGAAGCTAGTTGTAAAACCTAGATAAGAGCGGGCACTTATTCTGTTTCCTGCCTTCTCCTAAGGCAGGCGAGTCCTTTGGACTCCTGTCACTTTGGACCAGGCTTCTAGTCCTCCTGGCTGAGAAAGAAGCCTCCGAGTCCAAGCCTCAGCTTTCAGGTCACTACAATATTGTGGGTCCCAATCTGTAACAAGGTGTGGTGGGCTTGGGGTCCCGAGCCCTCCTCGGGTTCAAGGCTTTCTCAGAGGCAAAGACCTTGCACAACCAATCCTTGCCCAAAGCCACATTCCCATAGGCTCAGGGAGGTGGAAGCATCCTCAAGGGAAGGAAGATAAGCAACAGACAAATTATAAAAGCTGCTATTAAGAAGGTTTTAAAGTCTTCCCTAAGGAAGCCCCCATGGTCTCTGGAGCTCTCTACCAAACTCTCACTCTTCCTGCCCAAAGGGGCCCAAAGTTGGGCCCCAAATCAACTTACCTGCTTCCCCCCACAACCTGACACCACAATGTCCTTACTTACAACAGTCTGGGCTGATGTGTGGACATGCAGGGGGCTAACTCACACCCTTCAGTTCCACTAATATCCGCCTCCCGTTAGGGAGAAAGCATAGCACATGACTAGGGGGTGAGGGCTTGGGGCTCCCTAACCCTAAATGCCAGCTCGGCCTCTGGACCTGTTTCCTCCCCAGTGAAATGCAGCTTTTGTGCTAGCAAAGTGCCTTGGAGTTTCAAGGCCTCTGGGTGCATCTGCCCTCCAGGCGTTGCTGACCGCTGTCTGATTCAGAGCAGAGCTTCCTTTCTTCCCATCCGCTCTCCCCCGGGGCTCACCATCCACCCTGACAAAGCACCCACAGACAGCCCCCGCCCCGGGCTCCTTCTCCGTGGCTCCCCACTGACCCTCCCCACTGACCTGGCAAAGCCTTTTTTCGTGTATTGCCTCCAGCCTGGGGGTAGGCTTTTGACCTCAAGGTTATAGTCCACTTTCAGCTTCCATCTGTGATGCGGTTTCTTCTCTGTAATTATCTGCTGAAACGTCTGCTCCCAAAGGTCCATATCCTTGATCATTCTGTTAGGTGTGATTGCCCACAGATTTCTGCCCCAAAAGAACCTCTGGAAATGGGGCTTTGGCCCCACAGAAGTCAGTTGTACAGGGGCTGGGGGCACCAGGCTTGTGGGTACCTAAACATCAGAGACACTTTCCCGTACAGGGCAGAGTTTTACAGACTGTAGAGAGCTATAAACAATGTAAAATATCTGGTCTCCTCCCTCGTCCAGTTTAAAAATTAAACAGAAAAGATAAGCTACCTGCAGTCCCTCAGCCTGGGATTCAAAGTTTAATGAGGCTACAGATCATCACGGTTTAGACTGAGTTCTGTCCCAGCAGAACCTTCTGGGTTCCCAAGGACTTGCTCTCCCACTGCCTGGCTTGTTGAACCCCTACCATGGTACCTAAGGACGATTATTTAAAGTTCAGGTTTTCCCCCAGAGATGGGACCCAGAAGCATCCCACATACAATATGGTAGGCAATCCTCAAGTAGCCAAGGATGGGCCCATCCACCTCCAGAAGGTCCCTTTGGTGGATCCTCCCCGGTAATTCTGGAGGGACGGACAAGGCACAGGGCCGGGAGGCATTTTGATCCGGGGAGGGGCTTCCAGGGATGGGTCCTTCACCTCCCAAATGCTGCTCCCATGTCCTCACCATGCCCCCAGTGCCATCTTTCCCGACCAGCAGCCATACTTGGACTCCATGGCTACAGTGGAGTCTACAGCTGAGATTTTAACTCAGTCAGCACACAGACTCTGGAATCATCTGCAGAGAGATGATAGTTAAACTCTGCTGATCTCCAAAGAGAGAATATGGGGAGAGAAGAGAAGAGAGCCCTATACAAGCCTGAGATGTATCCATAGTTGGGGGCAAGCTATGGATGATGAGCCAGCCAAAGGAAACATCTGAGAACCAGCAAAGAAAGGGGAAAAGGAATAAGATTTATAGAGCAACATGTGCCAGGCTCCGGACTAAGCCGATATCTCATCTGATGCTCACAACAGCCCTGAGGGATGCATGCTGCTCTCATCCCCATTCCACAGTGGAGGAAAAGGAAACATTCAGGCCTGAAAAACCCCTCTTCCTGACGTCAAATCCAGCCTCAAGCACTTCCCAGCTGGGTCACACTGGGTACACACACCGTGTGTGCCTCGGTTTCCTCAATGATAAAATGAGCTGGAGAAGGAAACCACTCCAGTGTTTCTGCCAAAAAAAACCCATATGGGGTCATGAGGAGCCAGACACAAATGACTCAACAGCCAAAGGGCTCTAAGTGCGACCAGCTGCCTCGACTTGCCAGGGCGTAAAGTCCCTCAAAAGTCTCGGCTGCTGCAGAGAAGTGGAGCAGGAAAGACTAAGAAAAGGTCATCCCATTTGGGTAACTAAGAGACTACCAGTAACTCTGGAGATAACAAGTTCAAAAGAGTAACAAAGCCAGACGCCAGCTTACAGAGCCAGGTGTCCCACCATCATGACATTTGAGTGTGGGATCATCCCAGTGAGGATGGGCAGGAAGGACAGTATTGTCCCCATTTTGCAAATAAGCATACTGAGGCACAGAGAGGCTGTGCTCCTATGGGGGATTTTGGAGCTGGAACCAGAGCCCCAATCTCTTACTACTCCTCCAAGGTCCTTGCTGAGCCCCTACCCCAGCTTGTCAACAGTGGGGGCATTTACCCTCTGATTGTATGAAACAGGGATTTATTTCAAAATAATCAGACTGCATTGTTGGTGGAGTTGTGAACTGATCCAGCCACTATGAAGAGCAATTTGGAACTGCACCCAAAGGGCTTTCAAACTGTGCACATCCTTTGATCCAGCAGTGCTTCATATATATATATATATATATATATATATATATATAGGGGGGGGACTTATATCCCAAAAAAATCTTAAAGGAGGAAAAGGGATCTATATGTGCAAAATTGTTTGTGGCAGTCCCTTTTGTAGTGGTAAGGAACTGGAAACTGAAGGACGCCCATCAGCTGGGGAATGACCGAATAAGTGATGGTATATGAAAGTAAAAGGATTTTTACTATTTTGTAAGAAATGATCAACAGGCCTGGAAAGACCCACATGAACTGATGCTGAATGAAGGGAGTAGAACCAAGAGAACATCAACCCCAGCCACAAGATTAGACAATGATCAGCGCTGATGGACCGGGCTCCTCCATCAGCAATGGGTGATTCAGGCCAGTTCCAATAAACTTGGGATGGAAAATGCCATTCACCTCCAGAGAGAGGACTATGAAGACTGAAGGTGGATCAAAGCAGAGTATTTTCACTTTGGTGGTTGTTGCGTTGTGTTGTTTATTTCCTTTTATTTTTCCTCTTGCTTTTTTTTTTTTTCTCCTTTTGATCTGATTTTTCTCGCGCAGCATGAATCAGAAGAATTGCATATGTTTGACCCATATTGGACTGCTTACTGTCTGGGGTGGGGGGAGAACATTTTGGAACACAAGATTTTGCAGAGGTGGAGTTGGAGACTATCTTTGCATTTGTTTATTTAAAAAATTAAATTAGGCTCCTGAGCTGTCCTAGGAAACAAAGCAGATTGTGGGCTGGGAAAGAGGAGGCTGAGAGAATGGTCCCCCCACCAGCCTCCCAGGAGTCTGAGAAATGAGCAGCATCTGTAAGGCCCCCTGCCTAAATGCTTAATGATTTGAGCAAGAGACTGGGGCGTGAGCAGCTAGGTAGGGGAGGGGGAGAATGGGGAAAGTGAGAAAGCTCATGGAAAAGGAAGGTTTTCTCTTCTGCAAACTGTGAGAAAGTGGTTAGATTTTAAGTGGAAAAAAAAAAAAACAATAGTGAAGACCGAAGAGGCCCCTGATCCTACAAGGAAGTCACATTGGACTCCGGCCTCAGTGCAGTGGTTAAAGCCTTGACTCTGGGACAAGAAGGCCTAGGTTCAAGTTCTGCCTGACCTTAAGCAACTAACTTCAACTCTATGAGACTCAAACTTCTCCTCCCCCTCTAAAATGAAGGTGTCAAGTGAAGTGAGGGGCCTCTGGGGTCCCTACACAAGGATCATGTTGCTTTAAACTCTGGGAGCCTCAGTTTACCCATCTGTCGAACAAAGATTTAGCCACTGAGCATCTGATCAGCTCGGGAGCTATGATTCAATGATCTTGGGCCTGCTGATCTCCGCTTCTGCCATCAAAGGACGGCTTTCAGACACAGTCGCAAGGAGGATTCTCATTATCAATCATTCAACTCTGGCTGAGCACAAGCTTTCTCCCTGCTCAGTCAAAACGAGAGGAGTGAGCCCAGTTCTTCTACCCTCATTCACAGGGCGCCTCCGAGAGCTGGGGGGGGGGAGAGGGGAGAGGAGAAGGTCACCGGGAAAATGCCCTATTTTTGTCCTGGAGGATAAAGGCAGAGACAGAAACAGAAAGAGACAGAGACAGAAAAGGAGATAGAGAAGAGGGAAAGAGACACACAGAGACAGAGAGATAAAGAAGATGGAGAGAGACATTCAGAGACACACAGATAAAGAAGATGGAGAGAGACATTCAGAGACAGAAAGACAGAGGGGGAAGGAGGAAAGGAGGCAGGAAGGGAGGGGACGAGGAGATGGGGCAGAGAAGAGGGAGGGAGGAGAGAGAGGGAGAGGGAAGGAGGGGGAGAGACACAGAAAGCCAGGAAAAAGAGAGGAGAGTCAGACAGGAAGGAGAGGGAAGCCAGAGGAAGGGAAGGAGGAGGGAGGAGGGAGAGGCCGAGACAGGGAGATGGGTCTAAATGGGCCGCCAGAACGAGCCCCAGGCGGGTCCGCCAAGCAGCCCCCGGAGCCTGTCCCGCCCGGAAACGCGAGCGATCCACTCCTCGTTATGTCGTGGGGCTGAAACAGAAACGGGGGGAGAGCCTCACAGCTTCTGCCTCTTCCAATCCCGAATTTTACAGGTGGGGAAACTGAGCCTCGAGCCCTTGTCCCCAGCCCCGCGCAGTTGGGGGAGGGGCAGGAACAGAGACATCCCCCCACGCGCTTTCACACCTGGCTCTCGCTCTGGGCCCGACTCCCAGCCCTGCTCCGGCTCCCTGAGCCCTGTCAGGGCGGTTTCGCTCGGGGATCAGGGCGAGGGCAGCTGGGCTCGGCTGCTAGGCCTTTTCTGTTGTTGTTATTGTTGTTTCTTCTGGGCCCGGGGACTTTCCCCTTAGTCTCAGCGGAACCGAAACTGCTGCGTCTCCTTTTCCATCCCCCTCCCCCCCCCATCTGCCAGCCATCCCTGCCCGCCCAGGCGGGCGCCGGCCCCGCTTCCCGGCAGAGCCCTGGCTCTCGAAGCCTTGGGAGCCGCACCTTCCCTGCGCTGCCAGGGACAGGAAACCGCGGGGGAAGAGGCTCAGAGCCTGCCCCCCCCCAACAGCTCTCGGCCACACGTCCTCCCAGGCTCGGTCACGTTCTGGCACCAGGGAGCGCAGGACACGCGGGCCAGGCTCTCGGACCCACACCCCCCATCACCAGCCCCTCGGGCAGGAAATCCCTGCCTGGTCCTATGACCTTCCAGACTTTGCTCAGGAATCACTTTCCCACCTGAAGCTTTTCCACATCCACCACCACCCCCCCATGAATTATCCATCACTGACTTCTATAGGTACATGATGCCTTGCTATCCCTAACAAGGAACGCTTGAAGCAAAGAGCAGTACTGTTCTAAAAAATGTTTTAATCCCAACACCTACAAGAGAAAGAAGAGGTGGATGAAAAGGAGGAAGAGAAAAGGAAAAGGAGGAAGAGAATGAGGAGGAGAAAGAGGAGGAGGAGGAGGAGGAGAAAGAAAAAGAGAGAGAGAAGAGGGGGGAGGGAGGAAAGAAGGAAAGAAAGAAAAAGAAAGAAAGAAAGAAAGAAGAAAGAAAGAAAGAAAGAAAGAAAGAAAGAAAGAAAGAAAGAAAGAAAGAAAGAAAGAAAGAAGAAAGAAAGAAAGAAAGAAAGAAAGAAAGAAAGGAAGGAAGGAAGGAAGGAAGGAAGGAAGGAAGGAAGGAAGGAAGGAAGGAAGGAAGGAAGGAAGGAAGAGGGAAAGGGGGAAAGGGGGAAAGAGAGAAAGAAAGAGAGAGAGGTGGAAGGAGGGAGGGAGGGATAGGAGGAAGGAATGAAGGAAAGAGAGAAAGGGGGAAAGGGGGAAAGGGAGAAAGGAGAAAGGGAGGAAAGGAGAAAGGGAGGAAAGGGAAGGGAAGGGAAGGGAAGGAAGGGAAGGGAAGGGAGGGAAGGGAAGGGAAGGGAAGGGAAGGGAAGGGAAGGGAAGGGAAGGGAAGGGAAGGGAAGGGAAGGGAAGGGAAGGGAAGGGTTGGCAGATGGGGAACACACATAGGAAGCTGTACATCTAGCTTGCCCAGATTAACAGAGAAAGAAGTAAATTGGTTAAACAGTCCCATCTTAGAAAAAGAAATAGAACAAGCTATTAACCAATTCCCTAAGAAAAAATCCCCAGGACCAGATGGATTTACATGTGAATTCTACCAAACATTTAAAGAACAATTAACCCCAATGTTATATAAACTATTTGAAAAAACAAGGATTGAAGGAGTCCTACCAAATTCCTTTTATGACACAGACATAGTACAGGAACCGTAGATTGAAAACAGAGAAAGAAAATTATAGACCAATCTCCCTAATGAATATTGATGCTAAAATTTTAAATAACTAGCAAAAAGATTACAGAAAATCATTCCCAGCATAATACACTATGACCAAGTATGATTTATAACAGGAATGCAGGGCTGGTTCAACATTAGGAAAAGTATTAGCATAATTGACTATATCAATAACCAAAGTAGCAAAAACCATATGATCATCTCAATAGATGCAGAAAAAGCATTTGATAAAATCCAACATCCATTCCTAATTTAAAAACTCTTGAGAGTATAGGAATAAATTGACTTTTCCTTAAAATAGTCAAGAACATATATTTAAAACCATCAGTAAGCATCATATGTAAAGGGGATAAACTGGGACCATTCCCAGTAAGATCAGGAGTGAAACAAGGTTGCCCACTATCATCATTATTATTCAATATTGTATTAGAAACGCTAGCCTTGGCAATAAGAGTTGAGAAAGAGATTAAAGGAATTAGAGTAGGTAATGAGGAAACCAAATCATCACTCTTTGCTGATGATATGATGGTATACTTAGAGAACCCCAGAGATTCTACTAAAAAGCTATTAGAAATAATCCACACCTTTAGCAAAGTTTCAGGATACAAAATAAAACCACGTAAATCCTCAGCATTTTTATACATCACTAACACAATCCAACAGCAAGAGATACAAAGAGAAATTCCATTCAAAATAACTGTCGATAGCATAAAATATTTGGGACTCTATCTACCAAAGGAAAGTCAGGAATTATATGAGCAAAATTATGAAACACTTGCCACAAAAATAAAGTCAGATTTAAATAATTGGAAAAACATTAAGTACTCTTGGATAGGCCAAGAGAATATAATAAAGATGACAATGCTCCCTAAACTAATCTATTTATTTAGTGCTATACCAATCAGGCTCCCAACTATTTTAATGACCTAGAAAAAAATAACAATCAAATTCATATGGAAGAACAAAAGGTCGAGAATTTCAAGGGAATTAATGAAAAAAAAATCAGATGAAGGTGGCCTAGCTGTACCTGATGTAAAACTATATTATAAAGCAACAGTCACCAAAACCATTTGGTATTGGCTAAGAAACAGATTAGTTGATCAGTGGCATAGGTTAGGTTCACAGGACAAAATAGTCAATAACTATAGCAATCTAGTGTTTGACGAACCCAAAGATCCCAACTTTTGGGATAAGAATTCATTATTTGACAAAAACTGCTGGGAAAACTGGAAATTAGTATGGCAGAAACTAGGCATGGACCCACACTTAACACTGTACACCAAGATAAGATCAAAATGGGTCCATGATTTAGGCATAAAGAATGAGATTATAAATAAATTAGATGAACATAGATGAACCTCTCAGACTTGTGGATGGGAAGGAATTTGTGACCAAAGGAGAACTAGAGACCATTATTGATCACAAAATAGAAAATTTTGATTACATCAAATTAAAAGGCTTCTGTACAAACAAAACTAATGCAAACAAGATTAGAAGGGAAGCAACAAACTGGGAAAACATTTTTACAGTTAAAAGATCTGATAAAGGCCTCATCTCCAAAATATATAGAGAACTGACTCTGATTTATAAAAAATCAAGCTATTCTCCAATTGATAAATGGTCAAAGGATAGGAGCAGACAATTTTCAGATGATGAAATTGAAACTATTTCCATTCATATGAAAGAGTGTTCCAAATCACTACTGATCAGAGAAATGCAAATTAAGACAATGCTGAGATACCACTACACACCTGTCAGATTGGCTAAGATGACAGGAACAAATAATGATGAATGTTGGAGGGGATGTGGGAAACCTGGGACACTGATACATTGTTGGTGGAGTTGTGAAAGAATCCAACCATTCTGGAGAGCAATCTGGAACTATGCCCCAAAAGTTATCAAACTGTGCATACCCTTTGACCCAGCCATACTACTACTGGTCTTATATCCCCAAGAAATACTAAAGAAGGGAAAGGGACCTGTATGTGCCAAAATGTTTGTGGCAGCTCTTTTTGTAGTGGCTAGAAGCTGGAAAATGAATGGATGCCCATCAATTGAAGAATAAATTGGTTAAATTGTGGTATATGAATGTTATGGAACATTATTGTTCTGTAAGAAATGACCAGCAAGAGGAATACAGAGAGGCTTGGAGAGACTTACATCAACTGATGCTGAGTGAAACGAGCAGAACCAGAAGATCATTATACACTTCAACAACAATACTGTATGAAGATGTATTCTGATGGAAGTGGATATCTTCAACATAGAGAAGAGCTAATTCAGTTCCAATTGATCAATGATGGACAAAAGCAGCTATACCTAGAAAAGGAACACTGGGAAATGAGTGTAAACTGTTTGCATTTTTGTTTTTCTTCCCAGGTTATTTTTACCTTCTGAATCCAATTCTCCCTGTGCTACAAGAGAACTGTTTGGTTCTACACATATATATATTGTATCTAAAATAAACTGTAACATATTTAACATGTATGGGACTGCCTGCCATCTAGGGGAGGGGATGGAGGGAGGGAAAGGAAAAGTCGGAACAGAAGTGAAAGGGACAATGTTGTAAAGATTACCCATGCATATGTTCTGTCAATAAAAAGTTATTTAAAAAGAAAAAAAAGCTGTACATCTGGGAAAACTACAGCCAGAGCACAGATATGGATGTGAACACATGTGCAGAATGTGTAAGGCTGGGAAGGCAGACACAGTGAAAGGGAAAGTCATACCCCCAATGAGGAAGGGTTGTCATTATGTGCTGCACTGGCCCTCCATGATTCTCAGGGGGCTGCTGCAGGTTCCATCATCAGTGCTGTCAGTCTCCACCACTCTCCACCAAAGCTCCCTTGGGTATTAAATTTTGGAGCTTTTCTCTGCTTCTGACTTCTGGCTTCAGCTGGAGTTAGAGAATTACGATATTTCCCTCAAATTGTTATTCCCGCAGAATAACACAGAATCTCGCCGATTGTTCTCTCTATCCAATAGGACAATGAGGGATTCTGATATTTTTCTTTGAACATAAAGTCCTTGGATTTTCTCTGCTACAAATCTTTTTGAAAGGAGAAATTCCCCTCACACCAATCTTTTTTGTAAAGAGAATCTGCCTGTTATTTCTCAGAGTCTTGACTACAAAGGACTTTCCACTCCAAATGGCGGTTTGAGGGTCAAACTTTGTGGAATCCTGAGCAGAGACATCTCCAATTAATTAGTCCTTTCAGACTTAAATCAGTTTTCACTGGCATTTCCTGGTCAAGGGTGGTATTTCTGTTAGAAACTTCCCTCTTATATAAAAAACAATTTTTTTCCCTGAGGCAATTAGGGTTAAGTGACTCGCCCAGGGTCACACAGCTAGGAAGTGTTAAGTGTCTGAGACCAGATTTGAACTCGGGTCCTCCTGAATTCAGGGCTGGTGCTCTCTCCACTGAGCCACCTAGCTGCCCTAAGGAACAATTATTTATCTCTTCTTTTTTAATTGCCAACAGTTGGACTATAGCGATGAGCATCTGTTTTAGAGATAGTCCTTTAGAACACTGGGAAGTGAATGTAAATTGTTAGCACTACTGTCTATCTACCCAGGTTACTTATACCTTCGGAAGCTAATAATTAATGTGCAACAAGAAAATGGTATTTACACACATATATTGTATCTGGGTTATATTGTAACACATGTAAAATGTATGGGATTGCCTGTCATCAAAGGGAGGGAGTAGAGGGAGGGAGGGGATAATTTGGAAAAATGAATACAAGGGATAATATTATTTAAAAAAAATAAATAATAAAAATAAAAAAAATTTAAAATTTTTTAAAAATTTAAAAAAGAGATAGTCCTTTACACAAATTGTCCCTTGGCTCTTGCCCTGAGATAGTCCAGATTCTCAATCCCCAAATTCCTTTTCCGTGAGCTCCTTGAGAGCACGAACTTGGGCCTTTCTTCATATCCTCAGGGCTCAGCCTGGCACATCACAGAAGCTTAATAAATGTTTCTCCCCTACTACTGACTCTCCGAGGAGTGGGAGGTGGGAAGGTCCATAAATAAAGCCAATATCTAGAAGCAAAGTTCTCATCTCTCCATGACCCAACCGTATTACTGATCTTTCTCATGTATGTGTAAGTCTACCCTATATAGCATTAACATAATGATAATGTGTGTGTGTGTGTGTGTGTGTGTGTGTGTGTGTGTGTGTGTGAGTGTGTGTGTGTGTTGTCTATTTGAAGAGGACCAAACTGACAGCACAAGGCCGCGGTCACAGTACAGGATGTTTAACTGTGGCTGACGAGACCAAGGTGAGCTCAGCAGTTTCCAGGACACAAATAGCTCTGTTTACAGACTGGGGATGGAGACACCCCCAGGCCGCCCCTGCATCTCTCGTGGCCCCAGAGCTCCCGGGATTCAGCTCTGCTGTCTCTGATGTGGACACCGGGCTCAGCGGTCCTGTTCCAGCCTCCCGCGTCTCCTCACTGAGACTGCGGGTCTTCAGAGAGCTCCTGAGAGTGTTTGTGCATCTCTTCTGACCTCGGTGGGGGCTTGCTTTGTGAATTCCCCATAAACATAACATAACCTTTTAGGCATTCGCACCATGTGGCCATAGGACCTCTCAGTAAAGTAGGAGACTCGGCAGTTCAGCTCCAGAAAGGGCCCGAGTGTCTGGCACTTTACCCTGCCCAGTGATCTTCAGGCTCTTCCTAATGGGAGCGACTCCGTTTCCTGGTGTGGCACGGGCACACCCACAACAATGGCACAGCCCAGTGGCTCTGCAGTCTCTCAGGTGGGCAGACAGTCTGACAGGCCTTTTCTCTCCCCCTTTCCTCTGGGGCTTCCCAACACTGACTCCGTGTGCATCCACACCATCACCCACAGGACGCACCTAGAAAATATACTGCAAAGGAAAGTGAGTGTATCCACTATATCCAGCGCTCTTTCTTTGCCATGGCCAGCGGTTCCACATATGGGTACGGGGGTGTGGCTGATGGCACACTTGTGTTTTCTTGGGGTTGTTGGGCCCAAAGGAGCACAGTTGGAAGAGAACTGTAGTAAACACACCCCATGGAGCAACGATAACACGAGGGTGATCGGGAGCGTTCGCACAGCTCGCTGGTATGCAACACTTCTGCATCATATTTAAACACATGACTCGTGCTCAAGACTGACTAGATGAAGTGAATCAAAGGCCCAACTAATGGAGGAACGCCTTTCATTCTATTCCCCCAAATCTCAACATGGCTGCCATCCACGTCACTGTGCCATCACTCCAGGGAGCTCAGCTGAGCCAGACCAGCGACCTCAGGCCCCCTGGACTAGGCCGGGCCGGGCCGACAACCTCGGGCCTCCTGGACTGGGCAGTCTGAGGATGCCAGCCCAAGCTTGCCCCATGACCATGACCATGTCTCGTTTCTGGCTTTATTGGCTCTTGGTTTGACCAGTGCCAGTGAGTCCTCCCTCTCTCTATGATCCATCGGCTCTCTACCAGAGACCACTAAGTAGGTGGGAGAAGATGGACTCTGAGAACCTCCTAGTTCTAGAGTTACGGATGAACCTGAAGGAGATCCAGAAACGCCTCCAACTTGGACCTCGCCAAGGGCTGGAAGGAAAGCAGAGGCCGGCCAAGCTTCCTCTGCTCTCCTACCCAGGACTCTTCAGCTTGTCAGAGTAGAGTACCAGGAGCCCTTATTAAACCTTTAAAAACTGCTTTTCTCCCCTTCTCGTTAAGGACATGGGCAGCCTCTGTACATTCAATTCAGTGGTCGGAAGTGGTTACCAGAACTGCCAGAACGGGGCCTGAGCAACCACACTTAGCATGGGGAGGAGGGCAGGGGCTGGGGAGGAGGGGACGCCAAGCCAGGGCCCTGGCTTCTTGCCTCCACAGAATGTGTGCCCTTAAAGGCAGCTTTCTGGCCCCAAGAGGCAGCCGGCTCTGTCCGGAGGGCTGGGGCAGGCTTCCAAGATCTCCATTCGTTTCTTCTTCCATCACCAGATCCCGAGACGAAGCCAGGGCAGCCCCAGCTCAGGGGGCAGGGAGGAGGTAAGGAAAGTGCAAAGGAGACTGAGTGGAGCGCTCGGACATGGGGGATGCAGGCGAAGGCCGAGGTGGCGGTCACACAAGTCTTCCCGTGCACTCCAGCCCGACCGCATCCCAAGCATTGTGCTAGACACCGGGGGTCCAGCCCCAAAGAACAAAAGCCACAGCGGGCCGGCCACTGGGCCGACTCTCCATTGTAGGGCAGTTGTGACTCACACTGTGGACCGTGACACGCCAGCACAGCCCAGGGGGTTTCTTGGCAAAACACCGGATCGGTTTGCCATTTCCTTCTCCAGTGGTCTGAGACAGATTCAGTCTCTCACCCAGGTCGCACAGCTAGTAAGTGTCCGAGGCCAGGTTTGAACCCCAGGCCCACGGCTCCATCCACTGCACCACCAGCTGCCTGGGCCGAATCTAGTAAATACAATGGGGGTACCGATTTAGGATCAAATCACCAAGGACAAGAAATGTTTCCTCGGGACAACCAGCTGGAAGTTTAGCAAGAATTGGGCAGCTAATCAAGTCGGGAGGCACATTTAGGGTTAGAGTCGTTCGGGAGACCCTGGGACACCTTCCAAGAAACAGGCATGTAATTAAAATGTATGGGATTGCCTGTCATCAAGGGGAGGGAGTAGAGGGAGGGAGGTGATAATTTGGAAAAATGAATACAAGGGATAATGTTATAAAAAAAATTAGTCATGCATATGTACTGTCAAAAAAATTTATAAATAAAATTTAAAAAAGAAAGAAAGAAAGAAACAGGCATGTATTAAGCACCTACTATGTGCCAGGCTATAAACATGACCTTCTGTGATCTTCCCAGCAACCCTGGGAGGCTGGTGCAATCACGATCCCCATTTTACAGAGGAGGAAACTGAGACTCCAGATCCATCACTCTGTGCACTATGGCACTCCCCAACTGCCTCAAGGGAGTGGACAAGGGCTTCATATGCTGAACCTGGTCAGACCACATCAGGAATTCTGTGTCTAGCTGGTGTAGTCTGATGAAGGGGCAGCTAGGTGGCGCAGTGGATAGAGCTCAAGTCCTGAAATCAGGAAGACCTGAGTTCAAATCTGGCCTCAGACATTTAACACTTCCCTGCTGTGTGACCCTGGGCAAGTCACTTAACCTCAATTGCCTCAGGGAAAAAAAAATGCTTTTTTTTAAAGTTTGCCAGAAAGGCATTGATGTCCAGAGGAGGACAATTAAGGCAGCTGCATGTCCTCCTTTCTCTCTGATTCTGCCAACTTATTGTATCCCATCCCTGGGGCTGATTTTCCCATCACCTGGAAGACTATCATCATATACACACTTCCTAGCATCCTTCTACATGTCTTCTTCTTTAGGACATAAGCTCCATAATCTGGAACTATGCCCATCAAACTGGGCGCACCCTTTGACCAGCAGCGCCATCACTGGGTCTGTATCCCGAGGAAATCATCAAGGTGGAAAAGGGAGCCACGTGTGCAAAAATGTTTGTAGCGGCTCTTTTCGGGATGGCAAAGAATTGGAGAAAGCGTGAATGCCCGCCAACTGGGGACTGGCTGAGCAAGTTGTGGCACATGAAGGTGATGGAATATTACTATTATATAAAAAATGAGGAGCAGGCTGATTATAGAAAGGCCTAGAAAGATTTACGGGAACTGATGCCGAGAGAAACAAGCAGAACCAGGAATGCACTGTATACAGTGACAGCAAGAACGTGCGGTGATCAGCTGTGAAAGATGTGGTTCTTCTCAGTGGGTCAGTGATCCGAGGCAATGCCAATAGACTTTGGACAGAAACTGCCATCTACATCCAGAAGAAGAACTAATTAACACACGCTATGATTTTTTTTCTCTCCCGTGATTTTTTCCCTTTTGTCTGATTTTTCTCTCCCAACATGATTCATAAAGAAATGGGTATTTAAAAAATAAATATGCATATGTAACCAGCAAAAATAAAACAATTAAGAAAAAAGAAGAATATAAGCTCCCTGTGGGCAGGCACTGACCTTCTCTGTGTCTGTATCTGTGTATATCATCTTTTAAAGATTTAATAAATGTTCATTGACTGGCTCAGCCCAGGGCCTGGCACGTAGTAGGCACTTAATAAACATTGACTGATTGATTGAGCTGGAGAGTCCCAAGTCCACGCTATGGAAGGACTGAAGGGAAAGTGAAAACAAGGAATGGAGGGGTGATGGAGGGGTGGTGGCTGTTTCAGGCATATGGAGAGCTGGAGGAAGGATTGGACCTTTGGCTCCAAGGGCAGAGCTAGAAGCAGGGCCAGGAGTTTCAGAATCCAGTTTGGGCTTCCAGAATCCCTTCCCACTTTACCTCTAGGGTCCTATGAACCACTGAGCCTCCTCTTAGGTATCCTTCCCTGATAGTCCCCTCTTCTTTTTACTTTGGGGGGGGTGAGCACACTGCTGTGGGGGAGCCTTGGCTTAGGAGTGGAGGAGTGGGGGGAGGGGATGGGAGGAGGGGGGTGTCTGGGACCAGGATTGTAGATCCTTCTATTGTGGACAACAGGTGTTTCTAGGAGTAATTCAGGAGTGTGTGTGTGTGTGTGTGTGTGTGTGTGTGTGTGTACACGCTTCCCACCTAGGCTTTCCCTGCCTACCTGTACACGTGTGTGAGCTCACAGATGTGTCTGCCTGTTTGGGGGTGTCTGGGTGCAGGTACCTGGGTAGGGGTTGTGGTATATTTGTGCCCGGAGGTCCGTTACTGGTGTGTCTCTGTGTAGGCGTGTCTGTCTGTCCTGCTGGTGCACCGGTGAGCACCCGCAGGAGTGCAAACGAACGCGGTGCATGGAGGAAAGTGTGGGACGTGTGGGAGCCCCCTGCTCGCCTCTCCCTCTCCCTGCCGCTCGGGGGCCAGTGACACCTTCTCCCCAAGGTGAAGAAGACAGAGTGGAAAATGTGAGGAGGCGCCCCAGCCCGGCGCCAGAGACATCCTCCTACAGGAAGCCGCCGGCGGGCTGCCGCCTGCCTGGCCCCTCCACCTCCACCCCCGGCCTCCCGTTCTCCAGGGAGGGGGCCCGGCCCTCAGCCTTCCCTTGCCCCCCAGGCCTAGGGGCCCCAGCTGAGTGGGCTGCAGCTTCCAGGAGAATGACCAGGCTCTTCGTCCGCCCCAGCTCGGCCATTCTCTCTGCACTCTCTGCAGACCCCCTGGGAGAGTCCTGGCTGGGCCAGCTCCAAGCCCCCAGGCCTCGGCGACCCTTTTGGGGCAGATTTAAGGAGAGCTGATGGGGACTGGCCGTGCCATGGGGTGGGCTGCCTGCCAGGCTTGCAGAGCCCTTGGAGGCACTCTAAAGTTATCGTCCCATTTTAGAGATGAGGCCCAAGGAGAAGTTCTGGATCTGGGGCTGGGAGAGCGGCCTTCCGCCCTTCGCTCGGCTCGGGCGGCTGGGCAGGACCGTGGACAGAGCCCCGGACCTGGCGGGAGGCCTGAGCTCCGAGCCAGCTCACTCACTGGCTTCTGTCTGTCTGTCTGGGTGGGAGAGGGGGAGTAGACTGATCCCACTCCCTCCGGACTGCGGCGGGGAGGAGAAAACGAGATACTAACTGGAAAGCGCTTAGCCAGTGCCCGGCACATAGTAGGGCGATTGTTATTCATTTCCCTGGTCGGACGGGACTGCAGAGTCCACCTGTGCCCTCTGCCCACCAGTGGTCCCTTAGCCCGGGGAGCCCCTCCCCCCAGCAGTCCCCGCACTCGGACAGCTCTGGCCGCGGAGGGATCGGCCAAGAATCCCCTTTGGGGCAGCTTCCCGGCCAGTCCCGCTCCAGCCTCTGCAGCCGGACGGATGGGGCTAATGCCGCCCTTCGGCCCGGCCAGCTCCCACGTGACCCGAGCTTCTGGCCGCACTCCCCCTCTTGCTGCTGGTTACCGCTCTCTCAACTCAATCCGGCGCATCTGTAAAATGGGCACGCCATCTCCCCTTCCCCGGAGCTTCCACCCTTCCACCTTCCGGCCTGCCGCAGGTCTCCCTCCTCCTCTCTGCCTCCCGGCACCGCTAGCTCCCTTGGAGGCCCACCTCGACCCGACGCTCCCCGTGCTTCCCTTCCCCTGAAATCGGCCCCATCCATTCACTGACATCGGTGCACGCGCTCTCGCCTCGTCCGCACGGGTGCTCAGGGAGGGCAGACCGGCTTGCCTTCTTCTTCGTGTCCCCAGGACAGAGTCCGGGCTGCGGCACACAGTGGGGACTTAACGCTCAGGGCACCGAATGGCATTTGTAGCATTTCTGGTCTGTTACAGGTCTGGGACCATCTGAGTAACACGTGAGCTTCTGGGGGAGGGGAAGGGGCTGGCCAGACACACAGTAGGTCCTTCCTAGATAAAAGAAATGACGCTCTTCCTTCCCATTTCTCTTGGGCTGTAGACCCCGGTTGGGGGGCATGGGGGGGGTCTCTATGAATGCTTTGTTAATGGCTGGATGGACACCCGGAGGGGCCCGGGAAGGGCCCGGGAGGGGGGAGTGGGGGCGCTGCTCTCCAGCCACGCTGCCCGGCTCAGGCTGAGCTCCCCGGCTCTCCCCCATTCTGTTTCCCCGCCAGAAAACCAGACCAGGCTCAAGCAGCTTCAGAGACGAGTTTCTTTTTAAATTTACACAAGAAAAACAAACTCAAAGAAATGAGGCACCAAAGCCCGAAGGGGCTACAGAAATAGTAGGGGATGCAACGGAGCAGGATTTCTGTCCTCCGCCCGGGTCTCTCCCCGGCTCCCAGAAGTCCCGGGGCAGCCTGAGGCCGGATCCAGCTCTGCCGCCTCCCGTGGTCTTCCCTGGCCAAGGTCAAGTGCAAATATGCAAAGTAACAAAGAATTTGAGTCGCTGCTGCCCTGGGGCTCCCTCAGAGCTATGGGGAGTGCCCAGGAAGAGCCGGGGCCCAGCCCTACCTCCCGTTAAAATAAATAATAATAACAATAATAACTTTAAGAAGCCAAATTGCAGCATACACAGATTCAAGAATAAGGGGCTTCCAGACCTGGAGTGTTCCGATTGAAAAGATAAGGAGTCCTCGGTAAAAAAAAAAAAAAAAAAAAGGCTCAATCCAGACTCAGTTGCTGTTAATCAGGCTGAGACTAGCCCAGAGGGCCACTGGGCAGCCAGGACTGGGACTGGTGTGCGGGAGGAGCGAGGTCCTGCAGGACCCAGAGGGCCACTGGGCAGCCAGGACTGGGACTGGTGTGTGGGAGGAGCGAGGTCCTGCAGGACCCAGAGGGCCACTGGGCAGCCAGGACTGGGACTGGTGTGCGGGAGGAGCGAGGTCCTGCAGGACCCAGAGGGCCACTGGGCAGCCAGGACTGGGACTGGTGTGCGGGAGGAGCGAGGTCCTGCAGGACCCAGAGGGCCACTGGGCAGCCAGGACTGGGACTGGTGTGCGGGAGGAGCGAGGTCCTGCAGGACCCAGAGGGCCACTGGGCAGCCAGGACTGGGACTGGTGTGCGGGAGGAGAGAGGTCCTGCAGGACCCAGAGGGCCACTGGGCAGCCAGGACTGGGACTGGTGTGTGGGAGGAGCGAGGTCCTGCAGGACCCAGAGGGCCACTGGGCAGCCAGGACTGGGACTGGTGTGCGGGAGGAGCGAGGTCCTGCAGGACCCAGAGGGCCACTGGGCAGCCAGGACTGGGACTGGTGTGCGGGAGGAGCGAGGTCCTGCAGGACCCAGAGGGCCACTGGGCAGCCAGGACTGGGACTGGTGTGCGGGAGGAGCGAGGTCCTGCAGGACCCAGAGGGCCACTGGGCAGCCAGGACTGGGACTGGTATGTGGGAGGAGCGAGGTCCTGCAGGACCCAGAGGGCCACTGGGCAACCAGGACTGGGACTGGTGTGCGGAAGGAGCGAGGTCCTGCAGGACCCTTATCCTGGAAGGCACTTTGAGGAACTAATGAAACCCTGGGTGGCTTTGCCACATTGGGAGGGAGCTGTAGGCTGGTGGAGCCGAATCCTTATTCTGGGGGCTTGGGAGAGCAGGTCACTGGGCAGGACGCAGGGCTAGAGGTGAGGATGGCAAAGGGCCGAGTCGGAGGAGGGGGCAGGATCCAAGTGGGAGACAGGGAGGAAGCTCCATCCCCGTCTGGCTCCCCTGGGTCCCCTGCTCCAGCCGCAGGGTAGCGCAGGGTAGCAGGCGAGACCGAGGGTGCTACCCTCCGGGCCCTTGCCTTCCACCATCTTCAGTCCCACGAAGGTTTTCACTTTCACAGTTAGCAGCCTGTGCCCACAAAGTTTGCATTAAGTCTCAGTAAAAGAGCCTCCGTTTGGTCCATTTGGGGGAAGGGTGTCAGCTCCTCACATCTCTGTAGTGCTCTCACTCTTCCGGGCAGCTCCTAAGACCAAGAAGAGCCCGCCTGCTTTGGCAAGGGGGTGCCCTCCTTCCTCACCGGGGTCCTGCGGGAGTCCCTTCCCTTCTCCTGGCCTCTTTCCTCTCCTGTAAAATGAGGGGCTGGATCTCCAAGGCCCCTCCTGACTCCGCTTCTATGAAGGGCCAGCAAACACCCCTCTCTGCCAGGACCCATTCCCCCAGGAGAGGCAGTGTGGCGGGGGAGGCGGGAAGGGACGGCACCGGCCTGCCTCTGGGAAGACTTGGAGTCTCATCTATCTCAGCATGCCAGGGCAAGGGCCCTCTCTGAGCCTCGGTCTGCTCCTCCATCAGACGAGAGGAAAGAAGCCGCCCTGGCTCATAGGTAAGCAGAGCCCCCTGGGCCTGGCACTCAGCAGCCCTTGCTCCCATACTCCCTCCCAGCTCCCAGGGCAGGCTGGCCCACAGCGAGCACCCCACAAATCCCACCATCCTCTCGGGCCCTTCTCCCAGAACTGGCCCTTCCCATGTGGAGCAGCAGGTGTGGAGGAGGGAAGAGATGAGACTCCACTCTTCTGGGACAGCCCAGCAGCCTGCCCTCCAAGGAAAGGTCCTGAGATCCAGGCTTCTGCGTCTGGGGGCTCCGGAGGTCTGCAAGGCGCTCTCCGGGCCACAAGCAGCGTCTTACTTCCGATGGGGAGAGCTGCCGGGAAGCACGGGCTTCTCTTCCGGGAAGATGATGGTGGCGTATTCCGTCTGCTCGTCCGAGCTGGCCCCCCCTTGCTTGAGGGCCTCGGCCCTCTGGAAGTCCAGCTGACCGTAGACCACGGTGGACACCGACGGCACGCAGGGCTCAGCCTTCTTCAGGGACTAAATGAAGGAAACGTAGAACATTCCCTCACCTTGTGACTCCCATCAGCCCTCACAGTTAACCACGTCCCTCCGGTGAGATGGCCCGAAAGACATCCCTGTCTCTAGTGCGGTCCCCGACCGGGATGCCAGGAAGAGGAAGGTCCTGCCCTGTTATCTGACCACATCCCCATCACAGACTCTCCCACCCTCCTTCTGGCCCCTTCTGAAAGGCAACTAAAGACTTGGGTCAGAGAGCTTCAGACTCTTAATAACTGGGCAGATCCCTTAACCAATGTCTGCCTCAGTTTGCTTGCCTGTAAAATGGGGATTATAGTGGTACCCTTATCACAGGGTCAGGGTGATGGCCAAGTAAGATAATACAGGTGTGTAAAATTTAACGTGCTATTAATGATAATTTATTATTACTATCATCATCATCATTATTATTATTCTCCCGATACAGGGAGTGGAAAAAGAACAGAGTTACTGACAGATAAGACCTTGGATCGTTATTTAGCTTCCTTTCACCTCGTTCTCCATCTGCAAAGAACCTGCTCTGTGAACTACCACACAAGGGCAACATGGCACTGATCTGAGGTGAGACTGGCCCAAAGCTGCGGCAGAGCCCAGGGACCCCACAGGGGGCTTCTTCTAACTCTGAGCACTGAGGCTGGAATCAGAAGGACCCGAATTCAAATCTCACATTATAGACTTACTAGCTGTGTGACCCTAGGCAAGGGCTTCTGTCAGCCTCAGTTTCCTCATCTGGAAAATGGGGATAATAATAGCAAGTACTTCCCAGGGTGGTTGTGAGGGTCAAACGACATAAAGTGCTTGTCAAGTGTTTGACCCAGTGCCTGGTACATAGAAGATGCTTGATAAGAGTGTTGGGTTGTTTTCCTTTGACAAATGAGGAAACTCACCATTGCGTCCTTGTTGTTTCCTGAGTTCCCGGACCCTGTGAAGAAGACAGTCACTGGTTAGACAACGGGAAATCAGAGCTGAGCTTTTGCAGCTGTCACTGACCAGTCCCCAACCAGGGAGGGGGGTTTCCTGGACAGAAGGAAGGAGGAAGGAGTACCTGGGATAAATGGGGGCTTTTGATTTATGCAGGAAGAGCCTTCGGCTTCTGCCTCTCCCTCCCCTGCCCAACTCTTAAACTTGCCATTTCCCCATCCCCCAGAGAATACAGGAAAGGAGGAAAGTTCTGGTCCTGAAAGGTGAGAAACTTGAAGCAGTCCTGAGCAGAACCTTGCAGCAGAGGAGATTTGGTGGGTTAGCCCTGAGAGGCCCCTCGGGGTCCCCGGGAGAGCTGGGGTGCATAAGGCAGCATGGTTGCATGAAGGTTTCGTCATGGACAGCGCAGGGTGAAGGACACAATCAACACAGGCCTGGGCTGCCTTCCCCCCTATTTCCCACTCCCTCCCTCACCAACAGCCCACCACAAGGGGGAGGGGGAAATAAGAACTAGCCTGGTCATCCCTCAGGGAGAGTCAGAGCAGGAGGAAGTGAGAAAGGGGAAATGAGTGTGGCAATGGGCCAGCAAGCCCCAGCTGTTTGCAAATAGGAAGGAAAATGGGCTTTGAAAAATTACTACTTCCCTAACCTGGACTAGAGAAGATGAAGTGAGTGTGGTGGGAAATTGGAGAAATGCAAACCAGAGGCTGATCCAAGTCTCCAGATGTTTCTGCCTCCTAAGGAGGGGTCAGAGGGGGAGGGTCAGAGGGGGAGCCAGGGAGATCTCCTTCTGACCAAGACCATTATCCAAGACAATTCCAAAGGACCCATGGTGGCAATGCTCTCCACCTCCACAGGGAATTGGGGTGCTCGGAGTGCAGAGGGGAGCAGAGGCTTTTATATTTCCTTTATGGGGAGGGGTGTTTGCTTTCTTTTCTAACATGGTTTATATGGAGATGTCTTGCATGACTTTATAAATTCAAGCATCCATGCTGCTTGCCTTCTCAATGAGTGGGGGCAGGTGGAGGAAGGGAAAGAATTTACAACACGAAAAATTCTTAAATGTTTAAAAGGTTTTACATGTGATTGGGAAATCTTTGATGAAATAAATAAAAAAAAATTTTAAAGAAGAAATGTACCAGATCCTTCTGATCAATGCAAATCCAAGATTGTAAAGAGCTCAGGGAATAAAACGTCCCTTAATGGTCCAAAATCTCTCGCTCACACTTTGTGATAAAATTGATAGACACAATCACATATGAAAATGTTCAGTATAAAACTACTGGGTAACCAGAATACAATCTGATACTAGTTGGTTCTGATTGTAAAGTCTTGTCTGCTGAGTCTCCCTTTTTTATCTAGTTGGAAAAGGGTTGGGTTTTTTTTTTCATTATTCTATTACATGGATGCGGTTTCAAATTGTGCATGTTTTTTTAAAAATATTTCCTTGAATTACTGTACAGATACAAATGAGTAATGTCAACTTCAATTTCTTAAAAAATCTGGTCTTTAGCTTGAGCTTTTGACTAATGAGTCTAATAGTATTTCAAGTCTCTTCTCCACAAAGCTGTTGCGAAGTTCAAAGGAGAGGATATGTGTAAACTTTTCCAAACCTCAAAGCATCATTGAAATGTATTTGGTAGCAGTGGTGGCAATAGTAATAGTAGTGGCAGCAAGAAGAAGTAGAGGAGGAGAAGGAGCGGGAGCAGCAAGAGCAAAAGCAGCAGCAGCAGCAGCAGCAGCAGCAGCAGCAGCAGTAGTAGTAGTAGTAGTAGTAGTAGTAGTAGTAGTAGTAGTAGTAGTAGTAGTAGTAGTAAGAGCAGGAAGAAGATGAGGAGGAGTAGCCTTAGTTGGAGTAGAAGTAAAAGTAGTATGAATAAGAGGAGGAGGAAAAGGAAGAAAAGGAGAAGGAAGAGAAGGACAAAGAGGAGGAGGAGAAGGAGGAAAAGAAAGAGGAAGAGGAGGAAGAAGAGGAGAAGGCGTAGCAGCAACAACAGCAAAAGCAGTAGTAGGAGTAGAGTAGTAATAGTAGCAGTAGTAGCAGGAAGAAGAGAAGGAGGAGCAGTATGAGTAAGGAGCAGAGGAGTAAGAGTAGTATGAATAACAGAAGGAGGAGAAGAGGAAGAGGAGAAGAAGGAAGAGAAGGAAAAGGAGGAGGAGTAAGAAGAGAAGCAGCAACAGCAACAGCAAAAGCAGTACTAATGACAGTAGTAGCATTAATTGGAGTAGAAGCAAGGAGGAATAGCAGAAAGAAGAGGAGAAGGAAGAAGAGGAGGAAGAGAAGGAACAGTAATAGCAAAAGCAGCAGCAGCCGCCGCCGCAGTAATAATAGTAATAGACACTGCAATAATTATCATCACTATCAAACTTTCAAAGCAACACCATAGGAGCAGACTATTTAAATACAGTAGAAAGCCTCAAACAGTTGAAGAAAAAATAGCTGATTTCTCCAAACTGTTCCCTGGGCACAACTGTCTTCCATATGTAGCTTTCTTTGCTTGAAAGGCAGCTGGGACATCGAGGGAAAGTCACCTGCTCTAGGTCACAAGGCAATTTGAGGCAAAAGCCAGAGTTCTGAGCTTCTTGACCACTATGGCTCCCACTAGACCAGCCAGATCTCTCTCTAGATCCTAACGCTCTAGCTGTCGGATCACTGGCACCTGCACCCTCTGCCCCAGTATAAACGGTGCTTGACCCTAGTTTGTAGCATTAGGGAGGACAGGAGAAGGAGGCTGGGACTAAAATTCTACTTTGCCTCACTTGGGTCTTGGTTCTGGGGTCAAGGAGCTTATGTTCCAACAAGGGAAAACCATCCACCGACAGGAATAGGGAGAGAGGATGAAAGGCGATCTGATGGAGGAAGGCACAAGCTGCCAGGGAAGGATGCGGGATGGATGGGGAGGACACTAGGGGAAGCCGTTACCTCCTCGACCCCAGAATTCTACCACAAGCAGAATCCAACAGAGCAGCAGCAGCAGCAGGACAGCCCCCACGACGACCGAGATCACCACAATGATCCACGGGAATTTTTTGGCACGTACTTGGGTGGTGACGGGAGGAGTTGTGGTCGAGACCATGATTCTTTCTAAAAGTTGGAGGAGAAGGCAGGAGACATCTCAGACTCAAGTGAAGTGGCAGGTGGGGCTTTCCTCAATGGCTCAGCTAAGACTCTCTTGAGCTGAACCTACAGGAAGCCAAGCTGTGTTCTTAATGGTGGGGCCAGGCAGGGTAAGCAAGAGCGAGAGGAAGAGCTGGTTCCCACAGCGGTGACACACGCCCCAGGCTGAGCTAACTGGACCCCAGACCACTCTTGGACACAGCCTCAGAGCAGGGACTCTTCCCAGCTCTGGTACATTTTTCCAGGCCCCAGTACATTTTTCCAGGCCCTGTGTTCCCCTGGAGGGCTAACCTACCTGTCACATTGAGCTCCGACCGATCGCTCTCTTCCACTTTCGGCGGTTTGATAATGATAATTCCGCAGAAGTACCTCCCACTGTCGTTCAGCTGCAGCCCCAAAATGGTCATCTCATAGACCTGCTCGTCCTTCATGGCTATGTGGTACCTGTCCTGCAGGTGAGAGCTGGGCGTGTCTTTCGGGTAGGCAGCTAACTTCTCAGGCTGGCTGCCATTCTTTTCTCTGTACCAGTTTAAGATGGGAGCTTTTAACTTGTTGGAGACATTGCAGATAAAAGTAGCGTTTTCTCCTTCTGGCCTCGAGAGCTGGAGTGGCCAAAAGCCAAGGCTATATTCGGTTTTCACTAGAAAAAAAAAATGGAATCTGACATGAGAGTGAGATGTCCACGACATCTCGGTCTTCCAACCCTTGATCTCTGTCCACACGGCAGTCTTCCTGCCATTCCATAACATCCTCCCCTCACCCCAGCCTTGCTGAGATAAGAAGTGGGCTACTGAGAGATCTTTACAACGCAGAGATTCTGTAGCTGGAGAGTTATTACAGAGGCAGGGCCTAGCAGGTGAGGGCAATAATTGTCTGTAAAAGGAGAGGACTTAGAACAGCCAATAGAATTGTTTGGTCTGTTGTTTTCGGGAGACCCGACCTGGTCGGTCTAATTGGTGGGAATTCAATCGAGAAAGTCATTTGTCTGGCATATATTGAGGATAAGTGTTCTGGAGACTGGGCTTTCCAAGGATTCTGGATTTAAAGGGCCCTCAGGGATTAACCCTCACTCATTTTACAGTTGAGGATAAGTAATTAGTGCGGGTTATACAGGAGTGAGCATCAGAAGTGAGATTCAATTATTGTTCTGTAAGAAATGGACCAACAGGATGATTTCAGAAAGGCCTGGAGAGACTCACAGGAACGGATGCTGAGGGAAATGAGCAGGACCAGGAGATCCTTGTATACTTCAACAACGATACCGTATGAGGATGTATTCTGACGGACGCGGCCCTCTCCAGCAATGACATGAGCCAAATCAGTTCCAATAGAGCAGTAATGAACTGAACCAGCTACACCCAAAGAACTCTGGGAGACGACTATGAACCATTACATAGAATTCCCAATCCCTCTAATTTTGTCCGCCTGCATTTTGGATTTCCTTCACAGGCTAGTTGTACACTATTTCAAAGTCCGGTTCTTTTTGTACAGCAAAATAACTGTATACATATATTGTATTTAACTTATACTTTAGCATATTTAATATGTATGGTCAACCTGCCATCTGGGGGAGGGGAGGGGAAAAATTAGAACAAAAGGTTTGGCAATTGTCACTGTTGTAAAATTACCCATGCATATGTCTGGTAAATAAAAACTATTTAAAAAAATTAAAACTCAAGGGGCAGCTAGGTGGCGCAGTGGATAGAGCATCAGCCCTGAAGTCAGGAGGACCTGAGTTCAAATCTGACCTCAGACAATTTCTGGCTGTGTGACCCTGGGCAAGTCAACTTAACCCAATTGCCTCAGGGAAAAAGTGAAAAGGAGAGAGGCTAAGTACTGAGCTAGTGACCATCAGGGAGCTCAGAAGAGTGATGGAACCCAGAAAGACTCAACTGGTCAGGGAAAGAATATTGACAAAATGTATGCTCTTAGAACAAAACATGAACTATAAAAAACTCATCCAAAAAATAAATGTTATATGAATTAATGTTTCCTAATGTTACGCCATTAGGGAAAAAAACAATCTTATTAAATTAATGTTTCCTAATGTTACGCCATTAGGGAAAAAAAACAATCTTATTAAAAACAAAAACATCCAAAACCATATGTTGACCAAAAAAGGGAAAAGACTATTGTCGTATGTCCAGCAGAGACATCAGGAGAGGATTCAATAACTAAACTTCCATATATATAGTATATATATAAAAATAGAGAGACTTTATATTCATGACTCTCCTATCCTACATAATGGCTATAGCTTTCTTACTGTAGGTTATTCTTTTATCTCTGCTACACACACAACACACACACACACACACACACCTACACACACACGACACACACGACACACACTCTATCTATATATCTATGATTTTATAAAGTAATAAAATCTGTGAGAGTTGGACTACAGGAAAGCGGAATACTGCAGAACCAACACTTTTGAATTGTGGTACTAAAGAAATTTGTCTGTTGTTGTTGTTGTGTGTTTTCCCCCTGAGGCTAATTGGGGGTTAAGTGACTTGCCCAGGGTCACACAGCCAGGAAGGTTAGAGTGTCTGAGGTCAGATTTAACTCAGGTCCTTCTGACTTTCAGCACTGGCTCTCTATCCATCTAGCTGCCCCAAAAAAAATATTTTTTGCCCTTGAAAATGAGATCAGAATCAGTCACTATTTCAATAAATTTATTCAGGCTACTCATTGGAAAGTCAAATGAAACTGAAATTTAAATGCTTGTACATGAGAAGATGGAACTAATAGGAAAAGACCTTGGTGTTGGGAAAGATTGAAGGGAAAGGAAAGGGAGGGTGAGATAAATAGTGTCATGGAAACAATGACTTGGAGCTTGGACAGACTTGGGGAGATAGTGGAGAATAGAAGGTCCTGGAGTGCTGTGATACATGGGATATAAGAGTTGGATATAACCGAACAACTGAACAGATAATTCAAGAAAGGAAATCCCTATT
>NC_133619.1:8507642-8510142 GCF_048593235.1 Sminthopsis crassicaudata
TGGGGGGATGAGCCACGCACAGCAAAGCAAATAAATAGGATGTCCACCACATGCCCGGTGTTCCGGGTCCCGTGGGATCTAGGGGAGACAGCCTGGTGTGACTGAAAAAGCAGCAGGAGGCAACAGACCCGGGATTGCTGCTTGCTAGCTCGGATTTAGGCAACGAAATGAAAGGGCCGGACAAATGGCCTCTGGGGTCTCTCTGAGCTGATCTGCCTATTATCAAGACCTTGGAGAGGCCAGTGGACTAAGGCTCAAAAAGTGTGTGTTGAATGAATGAATGAATCAATGAATGAATGAATCAATGAATGAATGAGTGAATGAATGAGTCTTCCTGTTCTTATTCTGGGCTTTTCTCTTCACCTGGGTTTTCTTTCATTTTACTCTCAAATCTTCCTCTTTTTTCCATTTAGTAATTTCTGCCTTCCCATGAATTCTCTTCTGCTGAGTCTACCTTCCCCTTTCCCCGAATCCCTAGCCACCCCCTTCCCAGCATGTCTTCAAGTCTCTCTCCTATTTCCCCTTCCTCCCTCCTCCCTGTTTCCTTCCTTTTTCTCTCCATCCTGCACGTGCCCCGTGCTGAGGCAGACTGAGCACTCGCTCCTCCCCAGGCCTCCGAGAAACTGATCCTCGTTTTCTGCCATCTCCTGTGCTCAGACTCGCCGTCATTTCCTTACTTAGGGGAACTCGGGCAAACCATTTCTCAGTTCCCTCCTCTGTGACAGGAAAGTAGTGGGCTAGGCCACCTCTGAGGCGCTCCTTAGATCCGCATCTGGGATCTGTTCCCAGGAACCTGGGTTTCTCAGAACCACGGGCCTCAAGAGCTAGAAAGCACAGATTCTTCACCTTCTCTGAATCAAGACCCCCTTGGGCAGACTGGGAGAGCCTACGGATTTCTTCTTGGAATCATGTTTTTCAATAAGGGTGTGTGTGTGTGTGAGTGAGTGTGAATGTGTCTGTGTGTGTCTGTGTGTAAGTGGGTGTGTGCATGTGTGTCTGTGTGTGTGAGTGTGAGTGTGAATGTGTCTGTGTGTGTCTGTGTGTAAGTGGGTGTGTGCATGTGTGTGTCCTGCCAAGCTGGGAAAAACTGTGGAACTGTATTTATGGCCTAAGTCCCACCTTGCCCAGTTGGGAGCTCTGTCACCAGGCTGGCCCCGGAGTGATGGCATTTCCAGCTCCTACAACAATCAAAGGGTGGAAGGAATCCTCCTCCCAGAAAATCGTGGATCCATACAAAGTAAAGCCCGGCTGAAAAGAGCTGCCCCGGAGTCACTCCCGGCTCCCCAGAGAGCGAGTCATCCCTCCTAGGAGCCTCATCGCCGAGGCCCCCTGGGCCAGGGAAGCTGGGGATCCTGGGATTTGCTCCCTGGAGAGTGGCAGGGCGGCCTGCGGTGTCTCATCCACGGAAACCTTGCTGAGATCCGCCTGTACCCCCTCCCCCACCCCCTCACACACCCAGCCGTACATGTGCAGGAAGGAGGCCTTTCAAAGGACCTCGTCATGATTGGATCACTTCTCTTCTTAAACACAGCATTTCCAGAGGTACCCTCTAGTTTCTCCCCTCGTGTTAAGGGAGGCACTGAAACATGTCCCTGAAGGAAACTGAAAATACGAGCTTATTTTGTCTGAAAAACCGATAAAGGACTATCAAAGCCAGGGGAGGATGGGGTTCTTTTTTTTCTTTTTTATGTAGGTGGCAGAAAAAAAGGCTCCAAGCCTGAAAGAGTACAGTGTGTGACGCGTGGACGTGTGCATGGCGTCTTCCGATTGTTTTTAAACCCCCGGCGCCTCCTTCCCAAGTCTCCTAGAGAAGCATCTCCAAAGGGAACAAGTTGTAACTGTGAAGAACACTCTGTATTGGGGGGCTCCCAGCAGCCCTTTGCGGTTCACACCTGCTCTCCTACTGTCTCATCTGGTCAGCTCCCAGCCCACAGAGCGGCCGGGCCGGTGTTATCTGCACCCCCATTTTACCGATGAAGAACAAAGGTGGGGTCCTGTCCGGAGGCAGAAGGGGCGTGATTCTCCTAGAGCTCGGGGTCCCAAGGCTCTGAGCGGGGTCCCAGGGAGGAAAATGAGACCTGGGGAGATGATGTGGCTTCCCAAGGTCATATGGGTAAGGAAGCCTCAGGGAGGAGACTTGTTCTCGACTCCAGAACCCCTCCCCCTCCGTGGAAAATTTCTGCTGTTTGCTTTTTTCTGGGCCCCTTTCAGAACCTAAACTATGACCAAGACCAGAGGCAGCACTGAGTTATTTGACTGGGATTCTAGGGAAACCACAGAACATTTCTGTGCCTCAGTTTCCCTGTAGGTAAAAGATGGTCTGTGATCTTTCCCTGCCCTTACCCCAAGCTTTTCAAGCAGCATATCAGAAGTGTCTCTGGCCATTGTCCTTCCCAGGGACATACGAAGGTTTTTTCCTTTACTTCTCCCCAGGCCGGGACTTCTATGAGCAGCCCAGTTTAGATGCTCCCACCTCCATGAAGCCCTCCCAGGCTGCTCC
>NC_133619.1:8515142-8590142 GCF_048593235.1 Sminthopsis crassicaudata
GCCAGCATCTCAAGGGACAGCACACATTGAGGGTGAGGGTTACTGCTGAGATCTATGCAGCAAGTTTCTCTGGGAAAAGTCTCGTGTCCAATATATTTTTAAAAACCTGGTTCCAATTTGTAAGAATGAGAGCCGTTCCCCAATTGGGAAGACCATCATCAGGCAATCCTCGGGGCAAGAGTGGGTCCTAAGCCATAATTTAAATAATCATGACCATTTATACACTTAGGGTTCAGCTTCTTCCCGGATCTTAGGAGATCTCTGCCATTTTAATGATAATGCTCAGCTGTTTTCTTGCTCTTCATCTGCCTCTTTCCTAAACTTTGAATAGCTTTTCATTGGACAGAGATTTGAGCTATAATAATACATCTGGTCATGCAAGTGAATCTGCATTTAATACACACACACACACACACACACACACACATACTCACACTCACACTCACACACTCACACACTGGTAGACTTGAAGTTGGGAAAAGCTGACTGAATTCTACCTCAGACATTTACTAGGGCAAGGCATTCAGTCTCGAGTTTCAGTTTCCTACCTCATTTATAAAGGAGAACTCAATAGCCTCTGAGGTTCCTCTCAACCCTCATGTATTTCCTGGACTTCTGGGAAGTCCCAGGACTCCACAGGAACTAGATGTGGATGGTAGTTAAGCCTAGAGGGGCTACTCCAACCCAGAAAGTGGCAGTGGAGGAGGTCCTGACTTTTCCCAGGGGTGCCCAGTGATGAAGTTAACCCATCCAGAGTCACTTGCTAACACCCACTTATTAAGCACCTGCTCCATGGTGGGTACTGCCTTCTAGGAGCTTACATTAAAGATTTCTTCTCTTTCTTTCTTTCTTTCTTTCTTTCTTCCTTTCTTTCTTTCTTTCTTTCTTTCTTCCTTTCTTTCTTTCTTTCTTTCTTTCTTCTTTCTTTCTTTCTTTCTTTCTTTCTTTCTTCTTTCTTTCTTTCTTTCTTTCTTTCTTCTCATCCTCCTCCTTCTCCTTCTCCTTCTTCTCCTCTTCCTCCTTCTTGTTCCTTCTTGTTCCTTCTTCTTCTTCTTCTTCCTTCTTGTTCCTTCATCTTCTTCTTCCTTCTTGTTCCTTCATCTTCTTCTTCCTTCTTGTTCCTTCTTCTTTCTTCTTCTTCTTCTTCTTCTTTTGGACCTTCTTCTTTCTTCTTTGGGCCATGGCATCAAGAAGTTGATGCTATGACATGCAAGTGAATTGGATTTAAGTGAGGAGAGTTGTGCAAGGTCACCTGCCTCACTTTGCCCTCCAGAGCATGTGGGTCCAGTGGCCAGAACAGATCAGGACATCTGAAGATGGTCCCGGATGCAGTGGGAGACTTTGATCTTTTTAAGCTCTCAGATCTCAGTTTGATTAAGTGTAACAGCCCTCCTGGCAGTTACAATTACTAGTCTGTCCTAGGCCCAACAGAGCACCTTTGACCACTGACCTTTGCAGTGTCAACTCTACCCAGCTCACCACCTCTGAGGCCTTCAAAGGTCTCTGGCCACAATCTCTTGAATCTATAGTTGAGCGCGCTCAAGAACAGCCACGTGTAATCTTAAAAGCCTTTATTATACCTACTCACATAACGCCCTGACTTGTTAGCTCCCTAGTGAATACCTGGTCTGAAGACCCACGTGTTCACTACCAAACTCCATACCTCTCTCGGCTATCCATCAGCTTGGCTCCCCAGGTTAGAGAGCCAGGTTAAAGAGAGAGACTGCTGTCTGCAGTGGGCTTATAAAGGGCCTGTGAGGTCTCACACACAGCCAACCTGCAAGAGAGCCGTCATCCATTACAAAGCTATCTCAATATGGCCAGGATCCCACCCACAGGGCAGTCCTATATCCACAGAGAATACTTCTGGGCCACTCAATCTCCTGTTGTGCTGTGGCACCGCCCATTTAAAGGACCCTTACAATTCCCTTCTCTTGTTTTGCAGGAACCGCACATCTCATCAAGCCAAACTTTTAGCACCAGCTATAGTTCACTTGATCCATGAGATGACAGAGTGTTATGCCCAAGGAGTACAAAGCAGCAGATCAGTAAACAGAAGTATGACAATAAGAACCAGGCTCAACAGTGGCCCAAGTGTTCAACCCATTCATCAAAGTCATACTCGAGATAATAAGCCAGTGAGGTAGGATGTCAACACTGAGGTGGGAAGTCAACAAGGTAAAACATCACAATTCTAGTTAACAAATATCAGTGAGGTAGGTTGTCACAATTCTAGTTACATTTATCACAATTCTAGACCAATTCTAGTTTCTCACAATTCTCTATTGCACTTTTCACAGTCCTAGAGCAATTCTAGTTTCACAGGTGCACATAAGCAAAGTCATGTCCAGTAACATTGTCTCAATAACAATGGCAGGTGGGTGTATTGGTATTAAGATCACCTCCATTTAGTGATTAAAGCTAGGTAGAAATGGAGTAAAGAATGGCTTCTTTCACCTAGTCAAACAAAATCTGAAGGCACCAGCGAAATGGATCCCTTACCTCCTGACCCAGAGGTGATAGACTCAGATCACAGCTTGATCCACTGTGGGCAGGAGGGGGTGGGGAGGGTGGGCAGGGATATTGCAGAAATTTGTTTTGCTTGATTTCTCAGTGGGAGGAGGAAGAGAATGCAGATGTAAAAAGAAAAGAAAATTTAATTTAAAAAAATAAGAAATCAAGATATGCCTTTTATGCCTAACAGAAAGAAGCATCAGCCTACGGCCCTCTCCCGAGACAGGAAGGGAAATTGCTGCCTTGTGTCTACAGCTTAACAGATTTCCTCAGCCCAAGATCTGCCCTCACTGCTGGGAAAGGGGGAGTTCCAGAATCCGTCCTGATGTCCTCCTGCCTGGGCTCCTCCTCCTCCTCCTCAGCTTCTCTGGGATGCTTTGGGCCTCCATGCTTTCCACAAAGTCAAGACCAGCCCCGAGTCAGAGAGGAACACTCCAGGGAAGAAGTCAAGGAGATGGAGGGAGAGCTTCCTGCCAATCACAGCGCATCCCATCTCCTTGGTGACTTGGAGGAAGTAGGGTCAAGACTGAGCCTCAAATAAGCAAACCCAAAAGATGGGTAAAGTAAATAAAAAGGTAATTCCAAGCAGGAAAGAATATCGGAGAGGCGGGGATTGGGAAAGATTTCATATCATCAGTCACCCAGCTTTATTAAGCACCTACTGTGTGCTTCCACTGTGTAAGTATATTTGACCCAAGATTTGAAGGAATCTCTGAAACAGAAGTAAGAGTACACTCCAGCTATGTGAGTGTGGGTGTGTGTATACATATACATATACAAATACATATATATATGGAATATATGTATGTATACATACATAAATATAGATAGATAGATAGATAGATAGATAGATAGATAGATAGATAGATAGATAGATATTAAATAAAGATTTTGTAATTAAAGGGAAGCTCAAGTGGCTGGCGGAAATCAGGGAAGACTTCCTGTAGAGGTGGGTTATGAAGGAAACTCAGAGGGCATCTAACAGATGGAGATGAGAGGGTACACTTTCCACACATGAGGGTCAATCAGGACAAAAGGCACAAAGGTGGGAGGCAAAGAGCCTATATAAGTACTACAGTGTGTCATATGCCCGTTTTCCATTTGGGAAAACTGAGGCCCAGGAATATTAAGTAATTCATCACGGGGTGATATTTGAACCCAGCTCTCTCCACCTGGCATTGTTTTAAAGACACTTTACCCTCTCTCAAGCTCCCACCCATTGATTAACCGTTAAACTAGGAGAAAAGGAGAAGTGAATCCTGACTACTGTCTGGATTCCTCCTCACCTTCCCTTTCTGTCCTCCTTTTGTCTTACTCTCTTCCAGCCCTAGCTGCACCCCTGCTCCCTTTTCTGGCTCCACTGAGAGAGGAATAAAGACTCCAACGACCCCAGTGGCCCTCTGACAGCCCCCAGCCAGGCTGCTTGGGTTGGGCAGGGAGGCAGAGGAGAGGGCTGGGCTCTGAAACTCAAGTCGGAGAGCTGAGAGATAGAATCGTTCTTTCTGGGCTTCTGAAGAGCTTCTCTTGTGACTCCAATCACTATTCTGACTGACTCTCACAGGCAGTGGAAAAAAAAAAAAAAGCGAGATTATTTTGCTCAGAGATTCAACTGATACCCTATTGATGAGTGGGCGTTACTTCTGCTTACAAGACAGCTTCTCTGCCAACTCGAGTACAATCATTTTATTAGCACTTCCTTCCCATGCCCTTTGAAGCCAGTCACCCTTGTGAAACGGGTTCTGCTTTTAGAGGGAAAAGGCTGGGACGAGGGGGAGAGGGGAAGTGGGAAAGATGTGGCCAGTCCCAAGTCAGAGTCGTGGAGGCCCGAGACCATCCACCATCTTGGCGGTTGGAGGCTGAGGCAAAGGAAGCTCAGTGTCCCCTGCATGCCCGCTGACCTCCGACGAGGTCAGGGAAAGTCGGGGGCATTGGAGGAATAGAGCTGGCCTCCAAAGTGGAGTCATGGAAAGCACTTCCCATCCTGGGCAAGTCACTTAACTTGCTCTATCTCAGTTTCCTCATCTGAAAACAGGAATAATCACAGCACCTACTTTCCAGATGTGGTGAAGATAAAATGCCATCAAATCTATAAACTGCTTTGCAAGCTTGAAACATTATTAAATTTTAGCTATCATTAGCTTATTTTGTGATTATTGAGGACTTGTCCTTCTACCAATGTATGCCCCCAGCCTTTCTTCCCAGTACCTCTTCTCCTTTCCCCCTCAGAATATGAAATGTTAACTAATCTATCCTTAAGCCTCCTTTAGAACTGGGGCTGAAGGGCCACCTCCAGGAAGCCTTTCCTGATTGCTCCAGCTGACCTTGTCCTTCCCATATCTTTTGCTCCCATTAAACTTGAGATCAGGGATTGTGCTTTATAAATGTTCCTAGAGTCAATGCACTTTTTTCTCTCCATCCTCTGTTTGAAGGAGATCCTTGTTGGAAGGATCCCAACTTCGGGGTGCTGCCCAGAGCGACAGTCAGTCCGCAGGCTCTCTCCCTGGAATTACGCCTCTTTCTATATTCAGAAGCCTCTCCTTCTCAAGGGGAGAGGAAATGAAAAGTCTAGTTTGGTAAACAATACCCCAGAAAACGTGTTTACCTTGGGTCAAGCGCTCTCTTGGCAGGACTTGGCTTCTCTTAGGATTCCACACCTTCAAAGACTCGCCTTTCCCCACAACTCCCTGGAGCAGAGTCCTCAGATGATTAGGGACTGAAGGTCTAGAGACCTGGAGACAAGGAAAGTCCTTATTAGCTGCCTCAGGGCTGTCAAGAGAAGGAATTAGCCCCATTCAATTTAGTCCCCTAGAGGCAGAATTGAGGATGAACGGTTGGAGATTTTGTTATGGAAAACTTTCTAACCTTGAGAGTTGTCCCAAAAGGGAAAGGACTGTGTGGGAGAGAGGGAGCTCCTCCCCACCAGAGGTCTCTGAGCAGAGGCAGAAGCTCACTTTGTGGAGAAGATAGTCTAATCAGGTGGCTGCTGCTTCTTCTTTTTGGCTGCTTCTTCTTCCTTTTGGCTTCTTCTTCTTCCTTTTGGCTGCTTCTTCTTCCTTTTGTTTGGGTTTGTTTTTTTGGTTTTTTTGTTATTCTTTTTTATTATTATTAAAGCTTTTTATTTACAAAGCATATGCATGGGTAATTTTTCCAAAATTGACCCTTGCCAAACCTTCTGTTCCAACTTTTCCCCTCCTTCCCCCATCCCCTCCCCCAGATGGCAGGTAGTCCAGTACATGTTAAGTATACTCACATATATGTTAAATCCAATATATGTATACATATACATATAGTTATCTTGCTGCACAAGAAAAATTGGATCAAGAAGCAAAGAAAAACCTGAGAAGGAAAACAAAATGCAAGCAAACAATGACAGAGCGAGGGATAATGCTCTGTTGTGGTCCACACTCAGCTCCCATGGTTCTCTCTCTCTCTGGGTACAGATGGCTCTCTCCATCACTGATCAATTGGAAATGATTTGGATCCTCTCATTGCTGAAGAGGGCCACGTGCATCAGAATTGATCCTCATAGAGTATTCTTGTTGAAATGTACAATGATCTCCTGGTCCTGCTCATTTCACTCAGCATCAGTTCATGTAAGTCTCTCTGAAATCATCCTGTTGGTCATTTCTTACAGAACAATAATATTCCATAACATTCATAGACCAAAACTTGTTCTGTCATTCTCCAACTGATGGGCGTCCACCCAGTTTCCAGTTTCTGGCCACCACAAAAAGCCACAGATATCAGTGGCTTCTTGAGTCTCTACCAGTTCTTAAGACTGGGTGAACCTGAAGATTCTGAAGTGCATCCAGGGCTGCCTGATGTTCTTGACCCAGAGGCAGCACAGTGTTCCTGCATCTGCCATCCGCTCCCCTGGCCAACCCTGGCACAAACTAATGCCATTTATCGAGGGACCCAAGGGACTGAGCTGGTGACAAGGCGAACTAGAGATCACACTATGTGGGGTTAGGCTTGAAGAAGGCTCGGCTGCCTTTGCTTATTTGGAGGGCTGTGGTGGAAGAGGGGTGCAGCTTGAGCCGTTTGACCCCAGAAGGACCAGGAACAATCAATGGAAGCTTCAAAGAGTTTGATCTGGACTTGATGGCAGGACAAGCTTCCTAACAATTAGAGCTATTCCTTCTTTGAAAGTCTTTAATTGAAACTAGACAACCTCTTGGCAATTCTATTATACGATGATTCCCTCTGTGTGTGATTTGAACTAAATTATTAATTTAGGAATTAATTTAGGAAAATTAGGAAGTAATGCATTCCATTAATATAGTGTGTGCATATACATATATATAATTTACCTTAAGTCATTCTGTTCTCCAGTCAGGAAGAAGCTATTATCAAATTATAGAATAATTCCCAGACTATCTAGGAAGAAAATCTCTAGCCACCCCCATTGTCCATAACCTCCAACCTGTGGGTATCTTCAAACAACCTTTTGAGATACTGATTAGTACATCTTTAGGCACGGTTTAGATCAGTCTGGCAGGTCTGGCTCCTGACTCTTCCCTTTGAGTTCCCACCTTTATGCTCTGGCCTCCCTGAGAAATCTCTAAAGGTAAATTTCCCCTATAAATTTAATTTATACTATAATTTATATTATAATATATATTACATATAATTTATATATAAATTTAATTTATAATATAATATATAATCCCCTATAAATTTATGATAAAGATCTTTACTAAATTCTCTATGAAAGTATTCTCTTTTTCTCCTTCATAGTGCCTTCCTTCTAATGGCATCATTCTTACTTTACTAAATACTGGACAGTCTAACTTGCCTTTCTCCCATCTCATGAAGTATTTCCTTTCTCGGGGTCAATTGTGATTCCTCTGGGCAACTTGTTTTTGTTTTGTTTTGTTTTGTTTTTTGTTTGTTTTTTGTTTTTGTTTTGTTTTGTTTTGTTTTGTTTTGTTTTTTGTTTGTTTGTTTATTTGTTTGTTTTGTTTTGTTTTTTCATTAGTCTAACTATATGCTCTCCCAACTCTATTTCATATTTACCATTCGGGTGTTGATTGTATCCCTTCATTTTGTCTGTAGCCCCTCCCCCTAAATAAATCCACTTTTTGCCAAAGAGAATGGCCATTGTGAATTTGTCACAAGTCTATTTCAAACTAGATATTGCAGACCACATCAGCAGCTATCGTGCTTAACTTTGGCAAAGATAACAAGATCAGTGATTGAAACTGAATTGGTGTAGAGACATGATTTTTAGTGAGGAGATAAGACGCATACACTGATACTTTTAATAAAAATTAGCACGTCGTGAGTGCACAAGAGACAATGTGTCACGGTGAATAGAGAGATTATTGCACTTGCATGTAGATCTGAGGTTGAACACTAACTCATGCACTTAATTGTGTGATACTAAGTAAATCCCTCAACCTCAGTCTATTCATCTGTAAAATGGGGTGATGACTGAAGTGCTTTTCTATTCTAAATCCATGAAGCAATGAAGCTTCATTCATACTTTATGGAACTTTTACCTTGTATTAGAATTATCCTGTTCTTATCTTCTATCCTCTGTTTTATTAAAGGAATAAAATTACTTAGATGCATCTGGGCCATTGTGGGTAGGTAGCAGAGAACACAGAACCCTCAAAAAGATAAAAGAACTTAAAAATAGAAAGGCACACTGATTTAGACACACAGAGGGATAGTTCTTAGCTATGTTGTGACATAAGAAATATGCTCAGATGAAAACTGGATTAAAAAAAAAAAATTCCCCATGCTGCACCAACTTAATTTTGCCATGAAAATGAGGAGATATTTCCACTTAAAATGAAAAGCTATTCAATGGAAAATACCACACACGTGGCCGAGGGGTAATTAGTAAGCCTTTACATAAGACAGAAGTTGGAGCATTTATCAAAATTAATAGTTATCTGCAGCTGAGCTGAAGTCTGAGCTGGAGCTTGCAGAGGGTGGAGTTATTCCATTTTAAACCACTGGGCCAAAGATAATTTCTTTTAAGACCCTAGAAGCTCTATTAGCTTCTGGCTTTTGCGTCAGGAACAGGAAATGGTTAATAGTGTTTGCAAATAACAACAGCCTGTACTTTTCTGTTTGTGAAGCATTTCTCAGAAGTTAGGAAAGATAAGTAGCCTTCCACGTCCTGGAGACAGACAGACAATCACACCTCATCTCTCTGGCATCTCTGAGCACATCATTCGGCAGAATTTTCCCAGTCACCGACAAGAGTCACCACCTCTGAACAGTAAAACTGGATGGGAAACTTCCTAAGCTCCGCTTTCTTCTGAAGGAGGAACATGACTTAACCTTTTCCTGATGACTCAGGATCACCATTGAGAATGTCAGACACAGTGCGGTGGGAGGCAGTGACGCCCATAGAAGCTGCTGTTTGTCCCACCGCCCAGACTGCCACGCTCCCGACTAACTGTCCCTATTTTCTTCCTTATTGCCAGGCTGCCCAGTTATCAGTTTGAAGGGATGTCAGCCACTTGTCCTTGAAAGTCTCATCATTTTTCTAACTGGTTTCCTCTCCTCGCTAGGAGCTAGAAAGCCAGATAATCAGACCCGTCAGAGTCATGTAGGATGCCCCTAAGAGAGTCTTGCTTGGATTCCCTTGTGGACTTGGAACCATTGGTTTAAGGTGCTCAGGGACTTCCCTGCTAACTTTCCCACTTTCAGATGGCCTTCCCAGTGTTGACAGGCCAAAGAAATCCAGCTGGATAAATGAGGCACCTTTCCTCTCCCCACCAATAACCAAATCTCTCCTTTTCTGGCCTTCACTCTTACTATCCCAGATACCATCATCCTCTCGGTCGCCTAAGCTTGTAACTTCCGCACCATCTTAAACTTCCTTCACTCACTCTACTCTTAACCCTTCTACCTTCACATTTTTAAACTTAATTATCTGCAATGAAAGATTTCCTGAGGCTTATTATTTTTGAATGAAAATTACTTAATAGCAAGCCTAGAAAATTATAATTAAAACAGATCATTTAATTCAGCATCATTCTCAATTTTTTTTCACTCACCCTGCCCTTAACCCTTCTACCTTCACATTTTAAAACTTAATTATCTGAAATGAAAGATTTTCTGAGGCTTATTATTTTTGAATGAAAATTACTTAATAGCAAGCATAACAAATTATAATTAAAACAGGTCAATTAATTCAGCAGCATCCTCAATTTTTTTTTCACTCACCCCACCCTTAACCGTTCCACCTTCACATTTTTTAAATTAATTATCTGAAATGAAAGATTTCCTGAGACTTATTATATTTGAATGAAAATTACTTAATAGCAAGCTTGGCAAATTACAATTAAACCAGGTCAATTAATTAATTTCTCAGCAGTTATTGACAAAGGAGTAATTTACAGAGCTTATTTTTATAACAGAAAGGAAGAATAAAACTAGGAAACTTGTTTGGAACATAATCCAATTGGATGAAACAGGTCACTTGAATAGTGCACTTCTCCCAGGCTTTCTTAACCCAACAGTGACATCAGGCTGGCCTCTGGAACCAGAATGCTTTGCATCTTCCACTTCCATTTCCCAGCCTCCCAGATTCTCTGCAAATTCTCTCCAAATGCACACCAGGCTAAGTCAATGAGCAAAAATAGAGAGCAAGACCTGGAGTCCCCAACAGGGGGAAAGAATGAGCAGAATCAGAAAATAAGTTAGAGGGCGACAACAACAACAAAGTTCGGTTCTGCACATATATATTGTACCAAGCATATACTATAACATATTTAATATATATGGGAATGCCTGCCATCTAGGGGAGGGGGTGGAGGGAAGGAGGGGAAAAACTCGGAACAGAAGGGAGTACAAGGGATAATGTTGTAAAAAAAAAAAAAAATTACCTATCCATATGTACTGTCAAAAAACTGTTATAATTATAAAAATTAATTTTAAAAAATTTAAAAAAAGAAAAAGAAAATTTGAAAAAAAAAAAAAAGAAAAGAAAAGAAAAGAAGTTAGAGGGAGCCCTGGAAAAGGACAAGAGAACTCCGTTGTAGAATCTTCTACCCCAAAGACACTTTCCTGCCCCAAAATAAAAGGAAACTGGGGGCAGCTTGACTAATGACAGCAACCTAGCAGACTTGGGCAAGTCACATAGTTCCTGCCCAATCTGTTTCTCCATCTGTAAAATGGGGCAGGGAGTGAACTAATAACTTCTAAAGTTTAGCTCTTCACCCATGGTCCTATGATCCTGTAACCTCAGGGACTTACATGAAGGACAGCTCCTTTAGCACACAGGAAGTGTCCATGACAGCCAGATCAATCAATCCATTCCATCTGGTGGCTGCCAAAGGAGACATGGCAGAATGTGCAGGGACCCTGACCTGGACAGGTTGGACTTCCCCTTCCCCTGAAGTGTCCCTGGACCCGATTCCCTGTCACTCCCTGCAGGTTTCTCCTTGATCCTGGGTTCTCCCACACAGCTTTGCCCAAAAGAGGGCTGCAATTAGGACATTTGCACTAAGCCATGTCTGTAGGGCAGCCAGGCTGTGGGGACAGAAAGGCAGAAGCTCCAGGCAATAGCCCTGAGGATTTTATCAGACCCTCTTGCTGAGATTTCCTGCAGTCAGCAGATGAAATAAGCAGAAATGAGCTCAAGGAAAGTCCCTCATTTTCTAACCCATTCACCCTCTTGGAAAGAGGAATAGAGAAAGAAAACAGTTGGGGGTTTTCCTCAGGCTGTCCGTCGTGTCTGGGATTCTCTCCCTCCTTACCTCTGCCTCCTGACTTTCCTCCTTCCCTAAGATGCCTATTAAAATCTTCTACAAAAAGACTTTCCCAATATCCCTTTAGGTTGACTATTCCCAGGCCATCCCACCTATACTTCGCTTATGTGTTGCTGTCCATGTTGTCTCAGGGAGTCCCTTCTCAAGGACAGAGACTGGTTTTTGGTTTATTTCCGTGTTCTCCATTCTCAGCCCAGTGCTTGGTACACAGTAGACACTTAATAAATACTTCTTGGGTGTCAATGGTTTTGACTTGAAACAACAGCCCCCTCTGGCTTCAGAAGAGTGCAGAGTTCCCTCCGTGACCTTGGCTGGACACCCCTGTGATCCTCTGAGCTCTCCATGAGCTCCGGAAGCTGCCTGGGCTCGTTGGATGGAGAGCAAATGGTTCGCCAGCCAGGATTCTCTCCAAGCGCAGCAGCGGCTGGACAACGTCTTCTGGGCGTCCAATGTTGTCACAAGAGCTGGGCCCGGGCACCAAGGGCAGGCTCCGTCTCAGGATCTTGTCCCAAGCGCTGAGCGGGAGATGGGAGGATAAGTAGTGAATGAGATGCTGCCTTGGAGGAAGTGATGGGCTCTTCTGGGGCAAAAAAAAAAAAAAAAAAAAATGGAAATTGAGGGGATGAATTCTGACTCTGGGAATGGCTGGATACGTATGTGCTTGTGATGGAATGTTATAGTTCCATGGGAAATAATGAGCAGGATGCGCTCAGAAAAAACCTGGAAATCCTCCCTGACCTCAAGCAAAGGGAAATGCACCGTGTACAAAGTAACAGCAACATGCTGGGATGGCCAGCAGTGAAAGACTTACTGTTCTCAGCAGTACAGGGGTCCATGGCTACTCTGAAGGAGTTAGGATGAAAAATCTTGTCCATAACCAGGGAAGGAGCTGATGTGTCTGAATACAGATTGAAGTATTCTCTCTCTGTGTGTCTCTCTGTCTCTCTCTCTGTCTCTCTCTGTCTCTGTCTCTCTCTCTCTGTCTCTCTCTCTGTCTCTCTCTCTCTCTCTCTCTGTGTCTCTCTGTCTCTCTCTCTGTCTCTCTCTGTCTCTGTCTCTCTCTCTCTGTCTCTCTCTCTGTCTCTCTCTCTCTCTCTCTCTCTGTCTCTCTCTGTTTCTGTCTCTCTATCTCTATCTCTCTGTCTCTGTTTCTCTCTCTTTTGTCTCTGTTTCTCTCTGTCTATCTCTCTGTCTGTTTCTGTCTCTATCTCTGTGTGTGTGCATCTCTCTGTCTCTGTGTGTCTCTTTGTCTCTGTCTCTCTGTGTGTCTCTATATTTCTTGAGGGGTATTTTTTCATTAGGGTGGGAGATTTATGTTTTCTTTCACAACATGACTTTTATGGAAATATTTTGCATAACTTCATGTGTGCTTTCTTAATTGGGGGTGGAAATAAGAAAGAGAACCTGGAACTCAACAGTTTAAAAAAACCAAATATTATTTTAAATATAACTGGGAGGAAATATTAATTTTTTCCCCTTGAGGCTGGGGTTAAGTGACTTGCCCAGGGTCACACAGCTAGGAAGTATTAAGTATCTGAGACCAGATTTGAACTCGGGTCCACCTGAATTCAGGGCTGGTGCTCTATCCACTGCACCACCTAGCTGCCCCTAAATAAATATTTTTAAAAGAAAAAAAGAAAGCTGTGTCTTTAGAGTTCCAGTAGGAGCTGTGATGGGAAGCATGCCGCGTTTGGAGCCTTTGGGACCAGGTTATCAAACCTGGCTCTGGGTGAATCACAATCACTCTTTGCTTCAGTTTCCTCCTCCATAAAACTGTGCTATTCAATCATTTCAGTTATGCTGACTCTTCATGATCCTTTGTGGGGAGTTTCTTAGCAAAGATACTAAAGTACTTTACCATTTCCTTCTCCAGCTCATTTTACAAATGAGGAAACTGAGGCACCAAGGTGTAAAGTGACTTTCCCAAATTTGTTGAGATAATAAATAGGAGAGCCAGGTTTCAGACTTAGGTCCTCTTGGGCTAAACCCATGAAAGCATGGATGTAAAGAAGCTTCTCCTCCCCAGCCAGAGAGATGTGCAGCGGTTCAAGACTTTGAGCACCAGATGGCAGTGTTGGAACACTTGGACCACACCAAGAAGCACAGAATCCCAGAATCTTGACATTGCAAGACATTTCAGAGGCGCAACCAGCAACCCCAAATGAGCAGCTGCATTGCACGGTCGGGGATGACAGAGTCACCCTCTTCAACTACATGAAGCCATTTGTTATTCCAGCCTGTGGTTTGCTGAGAGCAAAAATGCCGTGAGGATGCTCTGGATATTCCGGCTGTTATCAGCAGCTGCTGCTCTCTGCTGAGAGCCCCACACCTCCACAGAGGATTTGGAGCTGGATGAATGCCCCCATTTTACATAAGGAGAAACTGAGGCACATAACAAGAGCTCCATCTTTGGCTACATAGATAATTGATTTACTCAGATCTCTCAGCATCCAGTGCTCCCTGCTCCTCAAAGAGTTCCACATGGTGTCCCAGATGCTCTGAAAATCTCCAGGGAGGAGCCTGGGAGTCTCCTCCTGATCGACTGGTTCCTTTCAGCCATGAGTTCAGTATATGATGTGAAAGCACATTTCAGGCGTCTCTTAAAAAAAAAAAAAAAAAAAAAAAAGAGGTCACCCTGGCGCTATGGCAACTGCCTCCTGTGGTTATCGCTTCTATCGGAGCGAAGTCAGCCACACCCAGGGCACAGAAGTGACAGGAAGCAGGGTCCTGGTCAGGTAGATCCTCTTGCCAGGAGCTCTCCGGGTCCCGCTCCTGAGGGAGGGTCACTCCCAATCCTGCCCGGGAGACAACAAGGTGCTTTGGAGCTCTCCAGGGCTTACCAGGCCAGCCCACTACCCCTCAGTTTACGCCTATGGGGCACTCTGGAGAATTCTGCAAAATTAGCCCATTAGACAATCACCATGGGCCAGAGCACAAGTCAGGTCTCTCCGAGTTCCATTTCCTGATCGCTACCAAGGCAACCTCTCTTTGGCTGATTATCTAACCAAAATAATGAGTGACATTTACAGGACTGTACATGAGTGAGTGATCACCCGAAACCTCGTGACCGCTCTTCAGAGGAGCAGCTACAGAGATTATGGTTCCTACTTAGAGATGGGGAAGCTGGGACTGAGATTGAGGGGCTTATCTGCAGCCACCCTAGCAAGGGTCAGAAGTGGGAAAGGTTTGAACCCTGGTCTCTAACACTAAGTTCGGCACTACCATTCTACAGTCACTACAAAATAAATTCACCAAAATTAACACTCGTAAAAAATGATTGATCTAGGTCCTTCCTGAACCGTAGGAGCCGTTACTAGAGAGAGTACTCAGACATCACTTCCCAATCCCTGAACACTGAACTGTACCTCTTGTAAAGGGGATGGAGGGCAACAGCCCCTCTTATCTCAAATAACCAATGATCAGGTATGATCAGGGCTTTAAATATATAAACCAGATTGTCCACATCATCGCTGCCATGTGCTAGTCTTTTCCAGAGGAGTATTTGTTAAGTCCCTAATCGTACAGGACGTTGTCCCCCAGAGTTTAGCTCACACTCCATCCCTGCCCTCACAGAACTTACAATCATCAAGCTTTATTAAGCACCAACTGTGTGCCAGACACTGCTGAACGTGAGAGATGAAATAGGAAACCATGTGGGCCTTAAGCTTATAAGGAGAGAAGGAGGAAGGGGGGAAAGGAGAGCAGGAGCTGGAGGTCAATAAACACAACTGGCTCTATCGTGCTAAGAGAAACTATAAATGATTCTGGTTGGCTGATGTGGCTTCAACTTACTCTCCAACCTAATTGTCCGCTCCCTTTCCTTGTCTTTTCACTGGCTGTCCCCAGTGTCTGAGACCAATCACCCTTGTCCCTTTCAAAATTGTTGCCATTGGTTTCTATCCAGAATTAGGTAAAGCATCACCTTCTACTGGAAGCTTCCCTAATCCTTCCCTCCACTGGTACCCAAGCTCCTGAAACATCCTGGTATATAAATGTGTGTGATCCACATACACATACGTATCTATGTATTCATGCATATACCTATATATTCTCTATATACTTGTGTAATGTCATAGAAACTTAGCTCCTTATCCCAATTCCTCTTTCACTGATGAGGAGGGTCTTCCAGAGCAAGGTGACAGGCCCCCCTCAGGGTCATGTCACTGAAGGTTATAATGTTTTTCTAATGATGGAGACTTAAGTCTCCAATCCAGTGTGTTTTCCTCTATATCCGTCACCAGTTATAATGAATATCACTCTGAAATCATCAGTACACTCTAAAGACTAGTGCTCTATTCAACCAATTAATCCCAAATAGCTTTCACAAAAGGACATTTCCCAAGAAGATATAACAAGAATAAATGTTCCTCTATATCAGGGTCAGACACAACCAGAATGATCAAACTGCAAAGATGACTTACTTGGAAAGCCATTTCAGAGTCACCTGGAACCAAACATCAAGTATGTATGAAGTATGCACCTGAGATGCACCAGGAACTGTTCACTGGAGAAACAAAAGCATGAATGGAACAGCCTAAGATGACAGGAAAAGATAATGATGAATGTTGGAGGGGATGCGGGAAAACGGGAACACTGATACATTGTTGGTGGAGTTGTGAAAGAATCCAACCATTCTGGAGAGCAATTTGGAACTATGCTCAAAAAGTTATCAAACTGTGCATACCCTTTGATCCAGCAGTGCTACTACTGGGCTTATATCCCAAAGAAATACTAAAGAAGGGAAAGGGACCTGTATGTGCCAGAGTGTTTGTGGCAGCCCTTTTCAGAGTGGCCAGAAACCGGGAACTGAGTGGATGCCCATCCATTGGGAAATGGCTGAATAAATTGTGGTATGTGAATATTATGGAATATTATTGTGCTGTAAGAAATGACCAACAGGATGATTTCAGAAAGGCCTGGAGAGACTCACAGGAACTGATGCTGAGTGAAATGAGCAGGACCCGGAGATCATTATCTACTTTAACAACAATACTATATGATGATCAATTCTGATGGATGTGGCCATTTTCAACAATGAGATGAACCAAATCAGTTCTAATTGTTCAGTGATGAAGAGAGCCATCTACACCCAGAAAGAAAACCGTGGGAACAAAGTGTGGACCACAGCACAGCATTCTCTCTCTTATTTGCTTGCATTTTGTTTTCTTTCTTCATTTTTCTTTTTCTTCCTTCTTGATGTGATTTTTCTCTTGTGAAGCAAGATAACTGGATAAATATTTATACATATATTGGATTTAACATGTATTTAACATATGTAACATGTATTGGACTACCTGCCAGCTAGGGGAGGGAGTGGAGGGAAGGAGGGGAAAATTTGGAACAGAAGGTTTTGCAAGGATCGATGTTTGAAAAATTGCCCATGCATGTGCTTTGTAAATAAAAAGCTTTTAAAAAATAAAATCATGCAATAGCCTTTGCCTTCAAGGGCATCTATTCTCTGAGGAAGACATCAATCAGTCATCCAGTCAACAAGAATTTTTATGTGTCTGAGGCTGGATTTGAACTCAGGTCTTCTTGACTCCATGTCCAGCATTCAGTCCACTCTGTTACCTAGATGCCATTGAAAAAAGTATAGAAGGAATTCTATAAAAAGAGAGGGACAATGTTCCAGATCTGCTGCAGGAACAGCCAAAGACAGAGTGGGATTGGGAGGGGGTCTGTATATAAGAAATAGAAGGCCACATTGACCAAACTGTAGAAGTCAGGAAGGGCGATAGGGAGGGTGAGGTGGTGAGATGGCACCAAGCTCTGAAGGGTTAAATACCAGATGGAGGAGGAGCTGAGAGTTAAATCTCAAAATAAGAGACAGAATTTACTGGGGGGGGAGTGACATGGTCGGAAGCAGAGCTGGGGGCCCAAGAGTGTCCAGAGAGGGGCGAGGATGTGATCAAGTACATCCAGTGGGCAGCTCAGACACCATCCAACTTTCCTCCAATGGACTTTCTCCTCATTTGCACTTGCTGAAATCCTTTGCTTCCTTCCTGCTGGGTTCAGATGTTCCTCTCCTCATGAAGATCCCTTCCTCCCCAGGCCCCCAAGGCAAGTGATGTCTCCTTTCTCCAGAGTCCCAGAGCTCTTTGTCTCTCTGAAGCCCATCATAATCTGGCTCTGCTATTATTCAGCCTCCTCACCCCCACCTCTAGCCCATAGATTATAAGTCTCTAAAGAGGCAAAGACTGGCTTTTTCATCATCGTGTCCCCAGCGCCTTGTAAGTGAATAAAGAAGGTTTGTAACTGGGATGAATGGCCCTCATAAGGCGGGCCAGATGCATTTGGACAGCTGGGCTGGACTTTCAAGAGGTGCCAGACGTGCAGCTCCCTCCACCCTTCTCCCTGTTCTCTGACTCTACATGTGGGGAAAACACAGCCTTCTCTGCAGGCTCCCTGACAAATGTCCCATCATCCCCCGCTGCTCAGATCTACCTTTGGGCTCAGGTTCAGAAAGCTGCCTCTGCTGGCAGCTTCCCCAGCACTTATGGAGGGAAGGGAAGCTAAGATGGAGACGCACCTCCCGCAGTGGTACCTTGTGTTTCCTTATCAGAACGTAAGCTTTGGGAAATCAAGGGCTGTTCAGTGCCCCGTAGCCAGCCCTTAGCACAGTGAGTGGCACTTTTTCATTCCTTACTCACTCCTTCCCTGAAGACTCTGCCCAACCTTGGGCCACCTCACAGAACACAAAACTCCAAGTGTGCATTTATTGCACTTACCGTGGTGGGATTTCCCTCCGACCTCCTTCCTTGCCTTCCCTTTCACATCCCAACGTTCGGAACCACGAGGGAGTCTAGGGGCTGCTCTGTTCTTCAGATATCTTTCCAACAACCCGTTTGGTTTTCTGTGGTGCTACCAGAGCTATAACTCAGGCAGGGAAAACAGGGGTCTGGCCCAAGGCGCTGACAAGGAGGGGCTCTCATCAACCTACCCCAAATCCAGCCCCCTCTCATCTTTCATGGATACAAAAAACCTCTTCCCTGCCATTTCCTAGCAAGAACTTACCTAGGATGAGGCTCTTCTGTACTCTACCTTTCTCCCCCGAAGCTGCTTTGGACATCATTACAGCTAGTTACAGCTCTGTCTGCCCTGGCAAAAGAGGGTGATGATGTTTGTGCTCACAGGAAGGTACAGCTAAATCCCATAGGAAGTCACAGCTAAATCCCACTGAAGGTCTCCCTGCTTCAGGCCCTCTTAGACTTTGACCTCTCCCAGTGATGAAAAGCACCCAGATGGGACAATGCCAGCCAAACCATTAGGTATCGGAGAGAACAAAGCACAGACCGCTCAATGTTCTTACCATAGATGCTTAAGAAAAATAGAACTGTTTATTTGGAAAACAGTGCATAAAGTAGTAGCTTGACTCACAAGATCCTAAAATCATTGAGCTGGATTAGGGCTTTGAGGTCCAATCCAGGATCCTCTCCACAACATACCCACCAAATGGTCATCCGATCTTCACTTGAAGAGTTCTGAGGAAGTGGGGTCTGCCAGGTGCTGAGATAGCCCATGACACTTTGGCGTATCTCCATTTGTTAGAAACCAAGCCTCAGTCTATCTTCCACCCACTGGTCCAAGTCCTGCCCTTTGGGGCCAGCAGCTGACCTTTAACACTGGGGAGCAGCTTTTATGTGGCCGGTCCCTTGTCCAGAGTAAACATCTTCACTTCCTTTCAAATATCCACACATGAGGTGATTTCCACTCACCTCATCCTCTTGGTCACTCTGCTTGAGATAATGTCCAGAGGATCAATGTCCTTCTGAAACTGTGGTGTCCAGGACCAGACATGCTGCTCCAGAGATAGTATGATGAAGGGAGGACAACGGGACCATCACCTCCCTTGTTCTGGATATTGTATTTATCATCATGCAGCCTAGAAGGCTAGCCCTTGGCTACCCTTACAAATCAAGAAATGGCCCAATCCATCAACTAAAAAACTGTCAAGCACTTAGACTTTGTGCTAATTAAGCCTAGCAGATAGGACACAGAGAATATGGAAAATTGCCCAGGCCCCCGGGAAGCTTGCGTTCTAAAGGGGTCTGCAACATGTACTTAAAAAGATCTAAAATGATTCATACAATGAGAGTCCGGGGAGGTTACATAATATAAATATGCAGTAGACTCATTCCACTGCAAAACCAAGGGCTTCTGTGACTTCCCCTACCTCTTTCACAACAAGAACAAGAGTAAAGAAGACAGAAGGCAGGAGAAGTTCGGGGTCGGGGACTGGCAACGTGTGAGGTGATCAGAGGGCAACAAAGTACAGAATAGCGTAAAGCTGAGCTAGTTCCTAAGGCTCCATTTGGAGAAATAAGGAGAGTGTAAACAGAGCAAGGGGGAGAGCTTGTCCAATCCTGAGGGCTGGAAGAACTGGAAGTCATCGTGAAGAAGTGATAAGGGGTAAGGAGAGATGGAATTATAGACAATGTGATTGTATAGAGGAATTCTAGAGTTCTTAAACTCAGAAGTGGAACACGTAGGTGAAAGTAACATTAACATTATGACTACCCTTGTGTACCTCACAGAAGGAAATCGTAGGAGATAATGAGCCTGACAGCCTGGAAAGTTAGAATATTGGAGGGCTGATCAACACATGTATTGAAGTCCCCCAGAATAATGGCTGGACTTGGGGGACAGAAGACTGAGCCAGGCACTGACCTCACTGAGAAAAGGAGGACATAATAGTGGGAGTCAGGAGATAATGGCCACCAGGCTCCATATTGGATAAGAAACAAGAGCAAGTGCTAAAAGAGAAAGTGTTTCTACAGTTTTATCACTAATTTGGCTACTACCGGTTCTTTAAATATTTGTTTAGTTTGTGCCCTCATTCATACATACCTCGTATTTAAAATATCAAAGTTTAATTCTTCTCTGATATTCTCATTTCTGCTCCTCACTGAGTCCTAAATACACAATTTTTTAAAAGTTTTTCTTCTGGTCCCAGGTCTCTTCATTGCTAATGACCCTGAACTCCAAACATGGGTGCATTGAAAGTCACTGTTCCTCCCCTTCAATACTCCTGATTAGGTCATTCAGGAGCGAGACACATGATCAGCAAAATGGTGGATCAGTAACTCTCTGCAAACTTAACACTTCAACTTCCAAACAACAAACTTATGAACTTGTTAGGATTCTTACAAGGTGCTTACAAGGTGCTAAATCACTGGAATGAATGGAGACAATAATTATCTAATTCAGGATGGTTGATCTGACCCTACAAGGAGATGTTATGGGCCAGGACTTGAAACAAGGTACTAAGTGGCATTGAGGAGACAATGGTTAGATCTAGTTTAGCATTGATTCAGTCCTACAACAAATAATGGTTTCCTAGTGATGAAGTGATTGGCGTGTGCTCAGTGGGCAGCATATAAGCAAGAAGCTCTCAGGGCCAGGGAGGACTTTTGGAAAACTTCTCAGGAGATTCAGAGTGAAGATTCATTCCCACTTCAAACTTCGTGCTGGCTGGAGAGATTCGGACAAGAGCTCTCGGGAACCAAAGAGAGAGATAGGCCTCTAAGAAAGCTCACCCGGCCCAGGAAAAGATTCAGGATTTTGAAGAACACAATAAATGATCTGGACTTTAACTCCTGGCTGCATTTTGGGATTATAGAACTGAACTGAAACTAAGGCTGCTCCCAAAAGCTCCCCAAGAAACCTGCCCTCAAGAAAACGATTACAATTTAGAGAACAGAACATCACATGAACTGATTATATAATCTCCAGAGCTTAGTGGCAAGATTAGACAAAAGGACCATTATGATCAAGCTGAAAAATATCATTCATTAACAATGGAGAACTTTCCTACTTATAGTATTTAACTAAGTTAGACATCCACCCACTTCTACTAGTCCCTGGCAGCCAACATAAGTGGGGGTTTGTGCCAGAAGCCTAGACGTAAGGTAGGGATGACCCCAAATTGCAGCAACCTTTCACAAATACTCTTAGCTCCTTAATCCCCTAGATCTAAAGAAGTGGTTCATTTGTCTAGTCATGTAAAAGGAAAGCAAAGGATGAAGGGAGGAAGCAGGCAATCTGAAAATAAAGTAATGTGCACCAATGTGCTGGGTCTGAGAGAAAGGTGGGTGAAAATGGAGCTGAGATCAGTAATTCTGGGCAGGGACCCAGGCAGGTGAATCACTTACCCCTCCTTCTAAGGAGGATTAAGGCAACTCTTCAGCCAGTGTTCAGGGCTTATGAAAGGAGGGATGGGGAATACAAGAAGAGGGATGATGGAGATGTCAAGAGAAAAAGGATCACCAAAATCCCAGGATACCAGCAGAAAAACCAACAGACAGGCTACTAAAAAAACCTGAAGGAAAAATGCATAAAAATGCAAAGAGATCTCCAAGTACAATTAGCAAATATTGCAAAATAAAGCTGAAGAGTACCCAATGGAAGACAAAATACTGTGTAATATACAAAGGTCATGGAACGTTTCAGAATGACTCAAAGGAAAAATAAAAATCGTAAGGGGAAATTTTAGGAATGAATTTAGGCGGAAAATAAAGCCCTCCATTCAGAACTGAAAAAATCAAACAGCCTAATTCATTCATTAAGGATCCTCCTGCAGGTAAAAGGTACAGCCCAAATTCTTAAAGAGCTAGCCCTATATGTATTTTGAAGCCATCAAATAAAAGAAAAAGTGAGTTTAACACATCAAACACTGTTTTAACCATGTTCCAACCTCAGTGAATGTCTACTGACAACTGAGGATATGTTCTCAAACGAGGAGAACCATTCTGTGGTATTTGGGTATTTCTATAGGTCTTGCGTGGAGACTGGACTAAAAACTCGAGGCTGTCCTGGGGTCCTTCCTGACTTTCAGGAAGTCACGCAGCTTTTCCAATGGTTCTTGCCTTCCACTTGGCAACTCTGGGTCGGTGAGCGGCCCTTTGTGGGGATATTCTCAATGACTTCAGAGAGTGTGAACAGACAGAATGAAATCTCTTCATAGGCAAACCTGGCCCCGCTTTCATAGAGGCAGGCAAAAGTGATGGCCGGGATCCCTGGAGTCGAGGGCTCTGAAAAGGGCAATTCAATCGCTGCCAAATCAGAGTATGCACTGGGCCCTTCGTAAATCACCCAGGGCTCCGTCCAGCTGTCGGCGTTTCTGGGGAAAGTACTAAGGTAGACCCCCAAGTTTACCCGAGACCTGTGACTGGTAGGGTGGGAATATAAGACCCAAGTGGGGGGCTGGAATGGGGTGGAAGGTTGAAAGACGGATCCTGAGAGAACCTGGCCCGAATCAGCAGCAGAGCTCGGAGATTCTTCCGAGATCCTCGATGGTGGATGGCACTGGGATGTCCACTTTGCAGAGGGGACTGCAATGTTTCTAACACTCTTTTCTTGGTGTTTCTGAAGTATGCGAAGCTTTTGCTGGAAGTGGGAATAATCACAGCCACCAATGAACCAGCTCTCCCCTTGTAACAGGCATTGAGAGGAGCTCCCGATGAGAGGAGCTGGGAATCCAACGATGCTGCCATGGCAACCCCGGTTGCTCTCCACTAACTTCCGGACCAGCTGTCCTGGGAAAAAGGCAGCCCCATCATCCATGCTGAGCGCCTGCACCCGGCAGCCCAGGGGACTCCTGGCATTGCAATAAAGAATATTGCTGCCATCTTCCTCATCCACGGATACCAGCTGGCACTCCCCGGTCTTCAGGTTGGGGATGAAGTCTCCAAACTGCCAGCTCCGACCATGGTCATCACTATAGAAGGTGAAGGAGTGAGGAGTGGTCTTGCAGATTTTCCCAAAGCACTCCTTGCAGTCGATGTGGTAAGTGTAAGCAGGAACAAGCAGACGCCCCGACCTCAGCTGGATGCCGTGGCCAGGACCCAAGGCAAAGGTAGCCCAGTCTGCAGAGAGAGAGAGAGAGGCTGCTGTGAATGGTGGGCAAAGGAGAAGAAAGGAGGAGGAAGGGCAGGATGGGGAGAAGGAGCAGAAGAAAGAGAGAGAGAGAAGGAGGAGGAAGAACATTAATGATCCTCTTCTAAACCCACTTTTGGAGAAGCACTTACAGAAACAAGAGCACCACGGAACATTTAGGTTCCAGCTTCAAAGCCCTTTCGAACCACTCCTTTGTATCACTTTGGGGCTGGCCCACTCCTGGTCAGCTTCCCTTTTCTGCCTCCCCTTTAGGCACTGTCTTCCCTCCATTAGATTGTAAGTTCCTTAAGGGCAGGGACTGTCTTGTTTGATTTTGCATACGCAATGATTAGCACAGAGCCTGGCAAATAGAAAATTCTTAATAAATGCTGACTCTATCATATCTAACATCTAGCTATCTCTCTATCCATTCATCTCCCGCTCCTATCAGTGCCTACTGGGTACCAGCCACTGTGCTAATGATTCAAAGTCTCAAATGAAATAGCTATTGTTTTCTAGGAGCTTCGATTCCACAAAGATTTGTATCTAATCTAAAAATAAATTAGAATCTGTTTTTCCATCTATTTTTCAAAGATACAGATATAGACAAATTTACATATATGTGCACATGTGTATATACATACATGTATAGACATATATATATATATATGTCTATACATGTATGTATATATATATACACCTACATGGAAGTATATTGTGTTAGTGATTATATAATAAATTATATTCAAATATGTATTATTAAAAATTATGTCTATAGCATATTACATTTTGCAAGAAAACTCACATATGTTACCTCATTTGGACCCCACAACAGCTTTATAAAATAGGTTCCATTATTAGCCCCTTCTTGGAGGTGAAGAAACAAAGCCAGATTCAGCCTGAGAGCTTCATGAACCTTGGAGGAACTGGGAAGCCAACAATGAGCCACTCTATCCACTGAGACACTCAGTGGCTTTTCTTGAAGCTCCCTTTCTTCTCCCCCTTTCTTGAAATTTTTTCTTTACAGTACAAGAAATAACTGCATGTTAACCAAAAACATCAGTTGTATTGTTTCTGAAATTCCCAGTGCTCTGTCCCTCTTTGAAGAAGCTTTGTCCTCTGCCTCTGTAAAAGTACTCTTCCTGTGTCTACCAGCTGCCACTCAAAGTAGACTCCAGGACAGCACTGTCAGGTCATCTGTGGCTGTATGTTCCCATGTATCCTACCATATTATGAGCATAGATTGGTTATGGGGGCTTCTAGTGTTTCAAACCTCCTCCCCTTTGTCAAAGTCCCTTTCTCCCCTTGTCTTCTTGCTTCTAGGAAATTATTTTACTTGCAAACATCTACTTAGCAAAGGGAAAAATAATCTTACCTGTAAAAAAAAAAAAAAAAAAAAAAGGAGGCAGAATCTTATAAACCCATTTATTTAATTGCCTTTCCTAGGTAGAATCAGGACACTTGGTTGTCATAAACATATGTGCAGGGAGAGTAAGAGAATATGTGGAAAGGAAGAGAAAACTGACCAAAAAAGAGACTAGAGCAATGGTTCTGAAACCCAAGTATAATAATAACTGTAACTTCCTTAAGACCTTAAGGAATACAAAGCACTTTTCAAACACGCCTACCTTTCTGACCAATTAAGAAATCTGTGAGACAGATATTCTAACAATTCCTGCAGATGAGGAACCAGGTTCAGTGATTACCAGTGGTCACATAGCTAGTGAATGTCAGAGGCAATGTTTGAACCCAGTTCTTTTTTAAGGTCAGCCCTTCTGAAACCCCAAACTCCCCAATTTGGATGCCCTCAAAGCCCTTAATACATGCCTGAAAATGCATTAGACACTCAGTAAATATTGATTATGAAGAAGTATAGATGGGAAAAGAAAGAGAAAGAGAAGAGTTGTACATAGAAACGCATAGCAAAATTATATTAGCAGCCACCTGAGCTCCTCAGTTATAGGCAACCAACCTGATGCAGGCATCCCAGAGGGAGAAGGAGAGGGAGAGAGAGTATGTAGATGGAAATAACCATAATGGCCAGAATTCCCTCAAAACCAAAGGAAATCTATTAGCTCCTGTGTTTAATCCAGTTTTACCTCTTGGTAATTAGTATATTGGGAAGTGCCTTCGATTGTGGCATTTATTAAGGGGCTCCATGTTTCCCCTGTTGGCTGTTCATCCCAGCTTGAAGTTCTAGGGGTAATGGGTCGTGAGCTGTTTCATTCTGAGGATCAGAATCCGCCTCACAGTGGTTATGTGTCAGGAAACCCCAATACCTTTTATCAACCAGGTAGTTTAGTTACCTCCAAACCCCACATATTATTAACTTGGTGTGGCTATTGTTCTTTCAAATTCTGGATCAGACTGAACAATCTAGATACCACTGAGAATTCTCCCCTTACTCCCCATTTCTCTTTTACTAACAAAAGTCTTATTTGACCCCAAATAAGGGCCAAAGCCAATCATTTTAAGTGGAGCCCTTTCACCAGCCCAGTGGCATCTCCTTTACCTTCTATAACAGAGCCAATGACTTGCTCCGTCAGGTCAGTGACAGTGCTCCAGGTGAGACCCCCATCTGAACTGGTCACATAGCAGAGGCGGGCTGCATTCTTGCCAGTCATGATCTGGAAGGATTCCGGAGTGTTGCCCAGCACAGCGATGAAGAAGAGGAAGACAGTACCAGTGAGCTCATCATACACGGGGCAGGGGTTCATGGACCGATGCTCCTCCAGAGATGCCGTCTTCACAACTCGCATGGCTCCCCACTGGAGAGGGAAGGAAAGCATCCAAACTCTCTTCTTGCTCTAAGTCTAATTCTTCCATTTACATTCATGATTCTCTCATCTCCCTTATGCACTGCACACTCCAAATTCTCTAATTTAGAAGATCTCAATTACCTTGATCAATGACTCTAAAACCTTCTAAGTTCAAGCATGTCATTGAGCCCAATGAACATCCACCCAAACCCTGTGGAAAAGGGCACTGGACTAGAGTAATGGATAAAGTACCCCAAAATAATGGATAATTCATGGAAAGCACACTGATCTTGGCCTGAGAAGTCCCAGCTTCAAACTCTGATTCTCACACTTAGCGTCATGATCTCAAGCAAGTCAATTAACCTCTGAGTCTCAGTTTCCCCATCTGTAAAATGAGGGTAATAACACTGAGGGAGAAGGACCAGGGCTGTTTTTTCATTTTTTCTTTCATCCTACCAATATGGTTCAGTCCCAGAGAGTCTCCTTGAGCACTGAGAGCTAAAGAGACTTGAGTGAAGGTCAGAGATAGTTTCAGTCATTCAGGCACTAAGAGAAGATCTTACCCACTACCTACTGTGCAAGGTGCCCCCGAGGATCTTGCATAGAATCATAGATTTAGATAGAGCTAGAAGGCCATCTACTCCTACCCCTTCATTTTACAAATGAAGAAACTAAAGTTCAAAGAGATTAAATAATTTGGTCACAGAAGTAGTAATGGAAGTGGGATTTGAAGCCGGGTCCTCTGACTCTAGAGTAAGAGCTCTTTTCACCATACACACTGCCTCCTATGAAGCACTAGAAGAAAACATTACTGTGAAAATGGTGAGTATGTTCAGGTGTGGGGGAACTGGTCGTGTATTTGTGGCATATATTGTTTACTTGAATGAGCAAAGAATCTAGAAAAGAAGTTCCTGACCTGAATTCCAGAACAGATTTCAGAATATCCATCGATTTGGATGGGAAAAAATTACGTGTCTATTCTCACTGGCCTCTAGCTGAAACTTAGCATTTCCTTCTGTTGTGAATGTAGACAATAAAAGGTCTATAGACTTCCCTTGATTATCAAAAAAGCATACATGACCTAAAAAAGATGAAGATCTTTGATCTAGGACTTATTCTCTCCTATTATGGGACCTCTCTCCATTAATGGAGACGCAAAGCTTATGCAAGACTCTTGACTCTGTTCATTGATGATGATGATAATGATGATGATAGCTGTGTGTGTGTGTGTGTGTGTGTGTGTGTGTGTGTGTGTGTGTGTGTGACTTCAGGGTTTGCTTTACATACATTACATAAATCTCTTTTGACCCCCATAAAAACCCCATAAGGAAAGGTCCTATGGTCATTATTGTCCCCATTTGACAGATGACTCAGAGAGGTTATTAGCCTAAGGTCACACAGCTCTTAAGTGTCAGGCCATAGATTCAGCTCCCTGATAGCTCCTGACTCCACTCCCAGCATCTGGAGCCAATACACCATACTGCCTCCTGATGCTGCTGCACATGCTAGCTTTAATCCACTCCTTTCCAGAAAGCTCAGCTTCCACAGAAGATAGGGACCCCCCCCCAACTTCTGGCACTGCTCCTGCCCTGCTGCTGCAGAAGTGTTGGGCTCTATACATGAGATGTTGATGCTCCACCTGAGTCTCACAAAGAAGCCCATCAGTTCAATAAATAGAATCCACAATTTTCCCACAATCTCTCAACAGTCCTTCGCCCAAAGTCATCTGTGTTTCTCATGTTTCCATGGAAGGCGACTCAATGGTTCACATGCCACTTACCTCCACATAGGTCTTATAGAAGGCACCTCTTCTCAGAACCAGCACATTTGCATGGGAATCATCAGGGCTAAACCTCTCCTCTGCAAAGGCCAGCAGAGTGGCCTTCTTGGGGACATAGAGCAGGGCAGGTATCCTATAGGTCACGCCACCTTCCTCCCTCTCAAACAGCACCGTCCGAGCTGGGAAGTATGGGCTACTCATGGCTCTCCTGGAAGAAAAGAAAGGATACAGTATGTAAGAAGCATAAGAGATGGGGTAGAAAAAAATAAACCAAAGACTCTGGGGCTCAGTCTAAACCTCCCATTTAAATTTTTGTTAAATATTTGTTTTAAGACATTCACAGAGCATCTATCTAAAACCATCAGCAAACATCATATGTAATGGGGACAAACTAGAAGCATTCTCAATAAGATCAGGGGTGAGACAAGGTTGCCCACTATCACCATTACTAATCAATATTGTATTATAAACATTATTTTTAGCAACAAGAAGAAAAAGAAACTAAAGGAAATAAAGTAGGTAATGAGAAAACAAAAAGTATCACTCCTTGCAGATTATACCATGGTATACTTACAGAATCCTAGGGAATTGACTAAAAACTACTAGAAACAATTCACAACTTTGGCAAAATTGCAAGATACAAAATAAATCCACAAAAATCACCAGCACTTCTATATGATACCATCAAAATCCAGCAGCAAGATATACAAAGAAAAATTTCATTTAAAATAAGGCATTCACAAATAAGGTCTACTTTTTCTCCAGGCAGATGAAGTAGACAGATAACTGCAGTGTTTTGAGAGAAAGGCATCAGAGTCACAGAATCAAAGATGAAAAAGAATTCCAGGGACATCTAATCCCACCTGTAGCAGAAAATAATCCCTTCCACGATATGCTTTGATAAGTAGTCACTGAAACTTTGCTTAAAGACTTCCAATGAGGAAGAACTTTCTTAGGCAGCCCATTTCAGATAGCTTTGATAAAAGAGTAACTAGGTAAATAAAAGCAGTTCCACAGTGTGATCCTCAGGACCATGGCAATCAGGACCATGGACAGAAGTGGGCATTAATGCACCCAAGGAGTTGCTCACACCAGCACCCACCAGGTCTTTTCTTATCTTGGAGAATGATTTAGTTTGGAGAGTAAGTCTCCTATCAAACCCATCACTTCCTTAGGAAGGAGTTTAGTTGAGTTACATAAAAAAGTAATCAATACAAGCAACAGGTTATAGGAGAAGGGACTATCAATGGATCCCAACCCTTGGACAGAATTTGCTTCACTCCTGATAATTCCAGCTAAAGGGTGAAATAAAAATTTCCATGCTTATTCTCCTTTTATAGTTAAGGATAACAAGGCAGATGAATGTTAATGATTAGTCCAGGGTCACAAACCTAGTAAATGTCTGAGACTAACTAATGCCTTCCTGACTCCAAACCCCAGTGTTCTATTCATCATCAACTGCAAGCAAGTTCCAGATATAATTCTACTATCTGAGGAAGTTTTTTCCCCTTATATCAAGTCTAAATTTACTTCTTTGTACCATCTATCCAATTACTAGTTCTTCCTTCTAAGGTCAAACAGAACAGGTCCACTCTCTCCTCTATCATAGACCTTCAGATAACTGAAGTTCTCTTGTCCCTCTCGGTTCTCCCCCTTCTTTCAAACAATCCTCAAGTGGCAGGGGCTGAATGCCCTTCCTCTTCCTAATTACGCTCTCTAGATACACTCTAGCTTCTCCTCGTCCTTCCCAAAATGTGGGACTCAGAGCTGGACACAATACTGTAATTGTGGTCTGACTGGGGCATGAGGAAGAAGAACCATCCTTGATCTATGCTCAATTCAATTCAAGAAGAACTTCCTAGAGTAATTGAATTGGACCTTGAAAGAAGGCATGAGGGAAAGAGGGATGAGAGAGATGGAGAGGTCCATCCCATTTATAGGAGAAGGCATCAGACAAATGTGGAGACTACAGAAAAATGGAGCAGTCGCTTTTGTCTGCTCTGCAAAGAAGAATAGTGTGAGATATTACCCACAAAAAAACATGTAGCCCCTGGAGCTGCCTGGCTTAGTTGCTGAATTTCCATTTGGCCTTCCCAAATTTAGTCCCTGTCAAAATGCAAATGCCCCTTGGAAGAATACATAATTAAGCTGTTGACTCTGACTCAGAGAAAGGTTGTGATGGGAAGAGGGGCTGAGTTGAAAAATATGACAATGGACAGCTGAGTGGAGCCCACAAGAAGGGGACCAGTCAATAAATTGTGGCGTGAAACTTTGCCCCCGGGTGCTATCACAAGAGGAGAGGAGCATGCTTCCTCAATATAGCTCTTATCATCTGAGCTGCTCCATGTCATGGCTGCTCTAGGGCTGCCATTCTGTCTCATGGCCTCATCCTTTCTTTCTCAGCCTTCATGAGGGTGCAGGCTAGAATTCAAGTGGGGTGAACTTCATCCTGTCCCAGAGCAATTGCACACACAGTTAAAGACGATTTTATGTATCGCCACTGTCCTTTTCTCTGATCGCCTGCCACTCAGCTCACTCACATCTATTTTGAGATGACATTTACTCAGCTTTGGACTCAAATCACAGAGGCCAGCTTCCAGCAAAGGGCCATTCTCCTGCCTCCTCTCTCAGTTGCCATGGAGATCCACATCATAGGTCTGCATGGAAACAGTGGAGTTGGCTAAAATTGATATCCAGGGTTCATGTCCAGCACACATCAATGAATGAGAATGAGAGCAATGTTCAGTTAAGCCTGGTGTCAGAAAGGAAAATAAGCAGGCAAGGCTTCAGCTCCCATCCTGGGACCATAAAATCAAAGAGAGCTGGAATAAACCTCCAGATCTCTCTAGTGACTTACACATGAGGAGGGAGCCCCAGAAAAGATGAGTGATGACCAGTGTCACAAAAGCACTGACAGACCCAAGTCTTTTGTCTCCAAATCCAAAGGGGGGACTATAAGAACTGGGGAGAGATTGCAACTTTCTCCACCAAAATCACTCTCGATGGCCCATTGGTCCAAGAAATCAATCCTCTCCCCTGACTAAACTAGGAGAGTTGAAGAACCCAGAGTTGGAGAGGATTTCAGGGGACATGGTTAATCAAGCATCAAACATTTCTCGAAGGAATCTCCTCTACCATATATTCAATAAGTGAGCATCCCCACAGTATCTCCTGGAATACAAAACTCACTACCTACCCGGACAGCCCCTCTAAGAAAGGTTTCTTCGTTTCAAGCCTAAACTTGTGGCTTCCACTCTTGGCTCCAGTTTTATCCTCTGCTGTCAAAAAGAACAAATCCTTCTTTAAGATTACAGCCCTTCAAATATTTGAAGACAGGATTTACGGGAGTGGAAAGGAAGGTCTCTCTAAGGGCTGGGATTTGTTGCTTTATGTGTCCAGGGTGTCGCTTAGGGTCCAGGACATCCCACTTGTTTGATAATTTTTATTCAAATCTGACCACGTGGTATTCTCTCGGCAAAGATACTGGTTGCCATTTCCTTCTCCAGCTCATTTTACAGATGAAGAAACTGAGGTAAACAGGGTGAGTGTAATTTTTTTGTGTAATTTTATGATCCTAGGCAAATCACTTAATCTCTCTTAATCTCTAAGATAGGGAAGATAAAACTGAAATAATGTTTGTAAAGTTTATTATTCCCCTCAGCTTGATTGGCTTGTCTACCAAGAGAGCTTCTGGGGTGTGGTCGCTGTGCATCTCTTGAAGCAACAAGTGGGAGCTAAAAGTGGATGAGCAGCTTTGAAAAGGGCTCAGCAAGCCCTCAGGGCAGAAGTGCCAGTCTTCCCTGAATGCCCCATGTACCCCAACAGGTCTCAGACCCATTGGTGACCCCCAGCATGATGACAGAATGGTCAGATGAGAACAATGTATGTCACTGGCCGGGAAGCAGGCTCTGTGAAGTGCTTGGAGCTTGGTCAGCCATCAAGGACATGAGCTCATCCCCTACATCCTGAGTCATCATCAATTGTCTTGTCCCTGGACTCCAGTGATTCTGGAAGATCTACCAGGCTGATGACTTTGTGCGACTCTTGCTTCTCTTAAATCCAATTCACACAAGTCAAAAAATCACTCATGATATCACCAGCCCTTTTCATTTTTTTATTTTTATTTTTTGGCCCTTTTTGAAAATAAAAGACTAACAGCATTACAATTATCACCACTGCCATTATCATTGCTGCAATCATCATCCTAAGGCTCCAACGAGATGCTATGACCTCTAAAGTTCTCTCTGGATCTAAGAGTCTGGGCTTCTGTGTTAGCTTTCCCAAATGCCCAGCAGCTGGCTGCCCACTCCCAGTCAGCTGCCCCCTAAAGTGCCCGTCACATCCCCAGTTGGGACAACCAAAGGCCATTTGCCCCCACAAGATGCCTGTCTCTCACAGAGATACAACCCTCCCAGGAGACGTCTGTGAGACTGTAGATATGGAGATAATTCAACTGCATTAAATTCAGAGCCCAATTATTCAGTTCTTACACTGTGCCATAGCTCAGTGATGGCAGCCATTGCAGGAAAGGCAAAGAATACACGCAATCTTAGAATACAAACAACTCAAAAGGTGAGACAGATCGCAAGTCTTACACTGGGAAATTGATGCTGACTTTCAGTCCAATTATCCACATTTTGGGGGAAGATTAAACAGCAAAATTCACCACAATAATAGCTAACATACATTTCTCATTGGATCTTGTGATCCAATGCCTGTTTTACAGAGGGGGAAACTGAGGCTGGTGTGTGCCTGAGTCAGGTTTTGAACTCAGTTCATTATGATGCTAGCTCTATGGGATGATCCACACTGTCTGCTCAGCCAGCAAACACAATCCTTATATAAAGATTAAAAAAAACAAAAACTCAAGGGCAACACAGGTTAGAATTCACTTCAGACAGAAGTTTATCTCACACTATCATGGCACTGATTTATACCCACACACAAGAAGTGGAGGAAGGTACCGCAGGCTTAGAGAGAGCTGGCAGACGAAGCCATATCCCCCAATTGTAGAGGAAGCAAGGAGGGCCACAAATGAACGGGAAACGAGATTGAGAAGCCGACATTTGAGACCTCTTTCTATCACTGGGGACAAGTCACTGGATGCTCTTACTCCAGCTCTTAATTTTAGGAAGTAGAAGTAGCTATTCAAAAGATGAGAAATCTGTGCCAGAGGCAACATGTTTTGAGAGCCATGGGGGACCTGCTTTCAATATCTCTCCAAGAGGGGAATAGTTCAAAAGAATGGAATAGATAACTGAGAGTTACTGAGAAGGCCCTGGAGCATCCCAGCGCTTGATGAAATTATTTCTTAGGTTATTAGGAAGCATTCACAAGCCTTCTCTCACCTTTCATTGCTTCATAAAACCCTGAGAGAATGGCCCATGCTGAGGTCACAGCTATACTTGAAGAGAGCCTGAGAAAGGATAATTGCCTCTAGCAGACCAAATCTTCCCAGAAGCCCTATAGATGGAGAGACTCTAAGGCCCTGTTGCGATTCTGGTTTCTTACTCAGAGAAAAAAAGCATTTGGTCAGGGATGCAAGGCATAAACTTCTCCAATACCTATCAAAGTTTTATAAGCCAATAGTAAGATCATATAAGATCCTAAGCTAGATGGAACTACAAGAACGTCTGTTTAATCATCTACTAAGTGTCAATATTGTGCAAGTTATAAAGCAAGGGGACTTCCATTGCTTCCCCTGTGCCCTATGGAACTCCTGTTCCATTGTTAACTACAATGTTAGTTCTATTGTTACTTTTACCCTCAAGCTGGAAATTACTCTTTATATATTTTTACTTAATTTCCTATATAAGCTCTATGAGGAGAGGAGCTATTTATTCTGGTCTTGTCTTTGCGTACTCAGCTTCTGGAGCAATGTCTGAATCTATTAGGCATTATCGAATTGAATTAAAATGAATTGAATCCTAATAGACCAAAACCTCTGAAGATTCAAAATTTCAGGATACCCAAAGGGCAATGAAGAGATTCAGGGTGGGAGTAAATAAACTGTGGGATGTGGCCAATGGCGAATAACAGGAAGTTGTATAAAAAACAACCTCCGAGACATGAATGAGCACAAAGGTAGGTGGAGAGATGTACCCAACAATCCGTAGGTTTCCTCTGATCCTGTTACTCCATTGCTGAATTAGTTTATTTTTTTCTTGGTTCTGCTTCTCCAGACTTTGCCACCATGCCTCAACTGCCTTCTCAACATGGAACTTCCCTCAGCGTGGGGTGTGGACCCTTCTCCCCGGGACTCCCAAGGAGGGCAGTTCCTTCTTCGACTTTCCAGCTTCATTTTATTTCTCATTTTCCCCATTTTTGAGAGCAGGAACTGTTTTTGTTGTTGTTGTTCTTGTTGTATTTGTATGCCCCTTACATACCATGGTGTCTGGTACATAGTCAGCGTTTAACAAATTCTTATTGACCAAGTGGCCGGCTGAATTCAGGCCCTCATTGTGTCTCATCCTCCTCACGGGCCTTCTAGACAGTTGCCAATACCTCACATTTTCCAAACTGCCATTCCCAAAGCACACACTCAATCACGCCACTCTCACTCAAGAAGCTACAAACTCCTTGGCCAAGAAAGACATCACCAAGAACTGCACGGGATGAAAAAGTCTGGGAAAGGCCGATATGTGGACTGCAAAGAAGGAATCCTGGCATTATTGATGAGATCCTTGATCCATCAAAGTACAGAAGGACATTGTGAACCTGCCCCCCACCACACACATGATCCTTGGATTTTGATGGAGGAGCACAAGTGAGCAGAATCCTAGAGAAAGTCAGAGACACCTGGGAGCAGAATTCATAAGCAAAAGGTCCTGACACTACCTTAGAGCATTGAGTCTAGAGTCAGGAAGATTGTGTTCACATCCAACCTCCGAACCTAGCTCCGTTATTTTGGGCAAGTCATTTTGCTCGCTTTCTTCATCTGTGAAATAGGGGCAGTATCCACCTATCTTGTTCTCAAGAGCAAATGAGATAATATTTGTAAAGCACTTTGCAAACCTTAAAGAGTTAGTTAAATGTTTGTCACTATGATCATCATCATTATCAGTCATTGTTATCATCCTCCTCAAGGCCCTACCAAGATGCCAGAGACATGACTCTCCAACTGCCTCTTGCTCAAACCATGGGTAATGAATTGGGAGCTCAGGACAAGGGAGGCTGAAATCATCTCCTGAGCCTGGCCCAGGGCCACGTGGAAATTTTACTTTATTTCCCTTTGCTGGAGAGAAGAGAAGAAAGAGAAGTTGAAGCTTATTGTGGGGTAAGATCATCAGATGAGATTCAGGAGGATCATCAAAATTAGAAGTGATCATCTCAGAGAGCCCAACCTTCTCCTTCTGCAGGAAAGGAAAAAAGCTCAGAGAGGTTACACAGCCAGCTAGCAGTAGAACCTCCATTTGAACCCAGATCCACTGTTTTCAAAATCTCTGCTCTTTCATCAAATAGTTCACTGATGCCGGACAATAACAAAAGAATTCAGGAAAGAGAGGAAAGAAATGAGAAAGAAGGAAGGAAGGGGGAGAGACAAAGAGAGAGGGAGGGAGGGAGGAAGGGAGGAAGGAAGGGAAAGAGGAAGGAAGGGAGGAAGGAAAAGAAGGAGGAAGGGAGGAAAGGAGGGAGAGAGGGAAGGAAAAAGGGAGGGAGGAAGAAAGGAAAGGAGGAGGGAAGGGAGGAATGAAGGGAGGGAGGAAGGGAGGAAAGGAGGGAGGGAGGAAGGGAGGAAAGGAGGGAGGGAGGGAGGAAGGGAGGAAGGAAGGGAGGGAGGGAGGAAGAGAGGAAAGGAGGGAGGGAGGAAGGGAGGAAAGGAGGGAGGGAGGAAGGGAGGAAGGAAGGGAGGGAGGGAGGAAGGGAGGAAAGGAGGGAGGGAGGAAGGGAGGAAGGAAGGGAGGGAGGGAGGAAGGGAGGAAGGGAGGGAGGGAGGGAGGAAGGGAGGAAAGGAGGGAGGAAGGAAGGGAGGAAGGGAGGGAGGGAGGGAGGAAGGAAGGAAGGGAGGGAGGGAGGGAGGGAGGAAGGAAGGGAGGGAGGAAGGAAGGAAGGAAGGAAGGAAGGAAAGAGAGAGAGAGAAAGAAAGAGTGGGTGAGAGATAATCAGCAAATCACCACCATGTCTTATCTAATACTGAAACCTAGGATGACAGCTGCCAGGCCAAAGTGATCTTAGAGATAGTCTCTCCCAAATACCTTGTTTTACAGATGAGGAAGCAAAAGCCGGGAGAACCCCACTGATTGCTCCAAGTTCACAGAACTGCGCCTCAGCCCCAGGTATCTGGCTGCAAACCCATCATCCTGAGCTTCAACCAAGCTCCACTGTCCAAGCTTAGCAGATATTTGGAAGTCACCAGTCTTTGTTTCTAGAGTTTGTGTCTTTCTGGAAAAGTATATTGAAAGGAATGGTCCACAAACATGATGTCTTTTGGAGGCAGAGAACAGACAAGGGACACTTTGTAAAGCACTCAGTGCTATATAAAGTCAAAAAAAGACAGAGACAAAGTCACAAAGACAGAAACAAGAAATAGAGAGACAGGGTGACAGAGACAGAGAGAAAGAGACCGACAGATGTCATATAACTCTGGGTTATCACAAGAAAAAGTCTAGGACCAAAGGAAAAAGAGAGACAGAGCAAGCAAAATGACTTTGTTGGCTCACATTCTATGAGTGGGCATTATTATGAGACAGACAGAAAAGGCGGTCTCTCCCAAGAGGCAGAGCACACTCTGGAACCCCGGAGCCCTACAGAAAGAGGAATTCTGGAGAGAGGGAGGTAGAAGCTGAGGAGGAGCTGGCCCCAGCTGGATTGCCAGTGCCAGGTGCAGGGCATCTTGCTGCGGGCTCCTTGGGGAATCAGAAGGCACCTCTCCCAGCTGGCAGGTGCCAGGTTATTACGGAGATAATCATCACCTGCTCTCAGTGCTGTTCTCCCAGAATGCCCTCCACCTGCAGTGTGCTCTCTTCATTAGCTCAGTATGAGCCAATAGCTGCCAGGTTGCAAGGCAGACTCATACAAGTGCCTCAGTCTCATTTTAAAAAAAAAAGAAGAAAAGAAAAAAAGGTCCCCTCCATTCCCTATCTGTCCAAATATCTACTCTGCCTTGAACAAAGCAACTTTGATGAGCCCAGCTCCCTAGGCAGTAATATCCTGGGGGAAAGGGGAGAGGAGGAGGGTTCCACGGAGTAAAGCAGTTGGAAAATCATATGAGCTGAATCATTCCCCCTGCTCCTCCACCCACCATGCACTTTGGTGTGCTTGGTAGGTGGGAGCTGGTGTAAAAAAAAAAAAAAAAAGACTTTGGGATCTGAATGGGGATGGAGTTTTTTCAAACGGAGATGAAGGTTTTAGGTGGAGGATGAAGAGTTCCTCGAAGAGCATCCTTGCTGTGAGGGATCCTCTGAGTGAGAGACAGAGCATGGGAGCTGGAGCCAGAAAAGTCGGGCTTCTGACTCCTGCTGGCTGCGGGACCTGAGCAAGTCACTGAGCAAGTTCCAGTGCCAGTCTCCACAAAATGGAGCTAACACCTTGCAGAGCCCCCCCAAAGCTGCCATGAACCTAAAGGAGCTTCCACATGCCATCTGTAAAAGAACCCTGAAGCCCGGAGCACCAGCTAGCGGCCCACCCTGTCTGCTCCCCCTCCTCAGAATTAAGTGGAATGACCTCTGAGCCTGTTTTCTCATCTGTAAAGTGGAAATAGCAATACCGGTGATCCATGGCACTCACCGTGGTTCTGAAAAGCAAATGAGCAGTTTCTCTAACCCACTTAAGCTCTAGGTCAACATTGGTGCTTCTGATTCTTGCGCTTGCTGTTATTTGTCTAAGTCAGCACTGTTGTAGCAACTGGGGAAAGCCTGCCTCAGACCCGGGGAGGTTCCGGTCCAAATCCTGATTCTGACAGCCTGACTGGGTGACACTGAACGAGGCTCCGGTCACCGAACCTCAAAAGCCCAACATCCCCAGACTGTGAGCTTCAGAGTAGACGCCAATGTGGATTGGTGAAGAGAGTTTCCACACTGGGAGTCACCTAGACAGATAATGATATGTCCAGACCAGTGAGGGGTGGGGGTAGAGGGAGAAAAGACTCAGAGAATGCAAATACCCAGGTTCAATATGCAGGGGGTCGGGGGTGGGGGGAGATCTGTCACCACAGGCAACATGACCTAATAGAGCACTAGACGCAGGGAAGGAAGACCTGAATTCAAATTCTACCTCCAATATTTACTAGCTGACCCTGGGCAAGTCATTAAGAGCTCTGCCTCTGCTTCCTTATCTGTAAAATCAGGGTTTTGGATCTATTCCTATGGTTCTGGGATCCCAGTCTCTTCAGATGGCACACACAGCCACTTGGCAGGAGCACCAGACTGGCAACATGTCCTCCAAAGGGCAGAGCTGGGCACCAGGAGTCCCGGGCCCCGGATAGAGAAAGGTTTTCTTGGTAACAGCAGGACTGGGGGAGAGAGAGAAATAAAATCCACTTACCAGCTTCTTTCTTGATGAGTTGTATCCTGTTTTAAGCCAAGACCCAGCCTTGGCCCAGGAGCCTATAGAGCCATCTTTTTTCAGCCTTGGGGCCCTTGGATGCCCACTGACTCCTGTTCAGTGACTAAGGAGAGGTCCTCAGGAGTCCACTCAGCTACTGCCTGAGGGAAGGTGTTCTTGCCCAGATGCCTCCACTCAGCAGACTCTGCTTCCCTCCACCCTGGGGCTCTCTCCTGCTCTCTCGTTCTCTCTGCCCCTCTCTGGTCTCTTCTCCCAACCCTCTCTAATAGACAGCCCAGTCAATGACCTGGAAAGAGAGCCATGAGTCAGCAGCAGAGGCTCACATAGGCGTCCAGACAAGCAGACCATTGTGGGGCAGCCAGGGGCACGTGTGTGGTTGGCGGCCGCCCAGGCGATGGGACCCATCCAGGGATTCACAGCATCTGAGCGGGACCCGGAGCCCACATTCAGAGATGTGCACAGTCAACACCTCAACCCTCCAGAATGTACGGGGGGAAGTCCCATACACCCCCACCAAGTGAGAGCAGCAGCTCAGAGAATAAATTGATGGAGATTTGGATCCTCCTGTGAGAATAAAGGAGAGTTATAAAATTAATTTTAAAAATTAATAAAAAAAGAGAATAAAGGAGAGAACCTAAAAGTTGAAAAGAAACAAACTTCCCTACTTATACAACTGGCCCTGTTACTGAGATTATTATAATAGCCTTCTAAAGAGATTTCCCTCATCTCTTTATCCCTCATCTCTAGCCCAACCTCCTTGCAACTGCCAAAACAATCTTCACAGGTGTTAAACTCATTACTCCCTTGCTCAACAGCTTTTGTGGCTCCCCATTGCCTCTGATAAAAGACAACCTCTTCTGCCTGGTATTAAAGAGCCTCCACCATCTGACTCCAGCCAGCCTTCTTCTACTTTCATCTATCCCCTTCACATATTCTGATTTCCAGCCAAAATACACCACTAACCATTGGCCAATGCAGCATCCCATCATCCTGTTCTATGCATTTTTTCAATCTTGCCCATATCTACTTTCCCCTCGTCTTCACCTTTTGGAATCCTCATCTTCCTTCAGGAAGCTCAGGAGCTTCTCTCCTCCAGGAAGCCTCGCCCATTCTCCACTTTTGGGAAAAGGCCCCCTCGAATCACCTAATATTTCCTTATTTGTTGTCATTGTTGGGTTGTTGGGGGTGGGAAAGGAAAGCAGGGCCATTACACATGTTCCCCTTTCAAACGTGTTCCAAAGTGTTTTACTTGAACTCAGATTAAGTAGAGACACGATTAAAAAAAAAAAAAAAAAAAAAAGAATCTGCTCATCAAAGTTCTACCTAGCTCCTTTACAATTGTGTTAAGGATAATTTTTTATTTTCTTTGTTTCTTTTTTTTTTCTTTCTTTCTTTTTTTTCTGGGGCAATTGGGGATAAGTGACTTACCTAGGATCACACAGCTAGGAAGTGTTAAGTGTCTGAGGCCAGATTTGAACTCAGGTCCTCCTGACTTCAGGGCTGGTGCTCTGTCTACTACATCAACTAGATGTCCCTTTCCCTCCCTTTTTTTTTTTGTTAAGGATAATTCTCAATATGATTTGTGTGGACCCAAGCTGACAACCAGGTATATGATAGGAGTTAGAAAAAAATTTCTCATCATAATTAAATTAATAATTATGTTGAAAGAGTTCAAGCAACAGAACCAAAGCACAGACCAAAATCCCTCCAGTTTCTTCTAGCTACCTGACTGGGTATAGCTACACAGGGTTTGAACTCACAAAGAGCTGAAATACCCCTGGCACCAACTGGCATAGTAGATAGAGTCTTGGGCAAGATCTGAGTTCAAATTCTGTCTCAGCCACTTCCTAACTGGTTAACCCTGGGCAAAGCACAAGCTCTGCCAACCCCAGTTTCCTCACTTCTAAAATAGAGACCTACTTCTCAAAATGAATAAAATTAGTAAAATTGTCACATAACCATCACAGATTGAATTAGCACCTCTCACCACCTCACCCTCTGAGATCGGCTGAGATGACAGGAAAAGATAAAGATGAGTAAAATCTTAGTAAAATTAATAAAGACAGTTGCAGGCTCTATAAATTCAGCTATCCTTATCGTGTTATTGACTCAAAAGCGCAGCTACAGTTCAGCCAAGATGCCAGAAGATGGCAGAAGAGTGAAACCCAGCAGGGATGCCCACACAGACCCAACAGCCCAGAGAGCGGCTCCCAGCCGGACACCTGTACCATCGGATGGATGGTGGTGCTGGAGAGTCCAACAGAACCCGGGTTCCAGAGGAGACTGGACCCAGCCTGCTCCCCAGCCAGCCATGTTCCCTGGCCACGTGGTTCTCCTGCGTGGTTCAGTCACAATTAATACAAGTTCTAATCATGGGAAATATGATTTAATGACATCAGGGTATATGTAACATGTATTAAGACTCAACTGGTGTGTCTCAAGCAAGCAGCGTTAGCTGGGCGGGATGTGTGGCCGGGCACAATATCGCTCACACTAGTGGGGTTTTTTAAAGGCCCTAATAAAATGGACCACAGGAAGGACATTGCCAGGACAAACAATGAAGCAGCTTGGTATTACCCTGGGACAAAAATCTCGTCACTGAGTGACACAGAAGTGAAGATATCAGCCCGCCTGAGTCTGCATACAGAGTATCATAAAACAAGCAAAATCAGAGAAAAAGGCAAACGTGTATCCGCTTTTGTGGCTAACAAACCACCACAAAGAATAGAAACATTTGTTGTTGTTGTTCATTGTTGTTCAGTCAGGAATGACTCTTCATAACCCCAATTGGGGTTTTCTCAGCAGAGGTACCAGAGCGGTCCGCCATTACCTTCTCCTGCTCAATTTACAGATGAGGAAACTGAGGCAACCAGTGTTAAGTGACTCACCCAGGGTCATGCAGCCAATGTCTGAGACCAGACTTGAACTGACTCCCAAGCTGGTACTTTATCCACTCTACCACCCAACTGCTCACTGATGGGTTCATTCACTTTTAAAAACAAGTCGAAATGTATAAAAATTACCAGAAAGGCAGTTAATGCAGATGAGGATACTCCAGCTAACTGATTTTCAGAGAAAATAATCAAAAGTAGATGTGCTGATCATCAGAATCTTGGTATAGCTGAAACAGGCTTAGTCTGGGACAGAAGGCCTTCCAGAGCTTACAGATGTCTAAGAAAGTAAAATCTCAAGCTGGATTTAGGGACCCTGAGCATGAGGCCTTGGAAGATAAGCAGATTCTTGACATCTGTTGATGATTTCCAGTTCTTTGAGGGGTCAAAAAGAAAGCCTGGGTGCACAGACCCATTTTTGACAATTAATTTTGTAATTTTAGTCCAGGCACAATATCACATTTCAAACATTACTGATTTTTAATGATGCTCCAGTTCATCCAACAGTTCAATCGATGCATTCTAAATGATAACAATGATGGTTTATTCTATCTCCAAAGTAATAATTTAAGCATAATATTCAATCATTTTTTCATTGTGAATTTTGCTTTCCTTAATGACTCTATTATTGTAACAAACTTGAATCAGAAATAGATATTTCCTTTTATTTTGCTGATATGTTAAGAAACAAATAAAAATTTATTAACCAATTTTCTTTGCAAATTTTTATTGGGCTGGAACCAATTACTATGTTTTACAAATAATTATAACTTCAATTAGTCCATATTTAAATATCATTTCTGGTTTTTAGGAAAATTATGAGGGCTGGAGAATTCATAGATCTTCTATCAGATAACTGAGGGGAGTTTTCCATTAAGACAAAGAAGAGTTTTCTGCTTTTATTGATATTTCTCCTGTTTAAGACTGTGCCTGGCACACTGACAAATACTTGCTGACTAATTTTATGGCTGATGCATATGGCTCTTAGAAGGTGGAACCTGGGGCCAGAATCAACCATGATTTAATATCCCCCAATACCTAGCACTGTAGCGAGCTGTCGTCTCCAGAAGCTGCCAGATCGCTCTCTGGGAAGAGATCTGCTGTGTCTACTCAAATCTTTCAGACAGATTCTTCTTCCTGTAGTGAACCGTTGTCTCCAGGCAGTTGCTGTTAACTCTTGTCCTTAGAAGTGACTTCCCTTCCTGCAGAGAGCCCCGTCAAGCCTGATGCAATACAGAGTCTTTCTCTTGAATCCTGGCTCTGAATCTCCTCCAACTCTTATCCTTCTTCAGGCCGATCTGCTCTCTGCGCCCAGTGCTGTCTCTTTTTATCCTCCCAGAGAATGGGCGTGGGATAATGCAAGGGCTTCTGGGAAGAACCACCCCAGCCAATGAGCTTGCCCCCTCTATCAAGTCAACCTGAGTTCTCACCTTGTAATTGTCCAGAAAACCTGAGTTCTCACTTAGTAATCCTAACATCTCCCCCTTTCTTTTGATTTAGAACATAGGACAGTCATGACCTTGAAACATAAATCCATCAATATGGGAAGTATTACAGATAATTACATAAATGACCTTGAAACATAAATCCATCAATATGGGAAGTATTACAGATAATTACATAAATTACATAAGCACATAGTAACATAGTAACGTAACACATGCTAGAAGTATATAACATAATCATAAATTGAAAATTTATAAATGTCCATAAGTCCATTGTCCATTAGTCTCATCTTGTGTGAGGAAGTCCAATGATTCCTGCTGGTTTTAAAGTTCTTTAACAGTCTTTTTATTAGCCATGCTCTTTCGGTGTAAGATGTTTCTTAGATCTTCTCCTTTATTTTGAGGTCTTTCTCTTTTTCTGTCTCTCTCTGATGGACAAGGCAAATATGACTCGTTGGCACCCATCTGATTCCTTCTCCTGCTGAAGAAATACAAGCAAACCCTCTCCCCCAGGCAGTTAACCTATCTAATTACCTTCTATTTACCACTTTCTAAATCTCTTCTCATCATCTGACAATTACATTGGAGTTGTTTGCACTGGATATAGCCCTGTTGGTTTAAAAGGCCTGTATTCTCCCCAAGTGTAATCCATTTTTGCAATCTGATTGCCTTTTGACTGACTTATCAGGTAATCCCTTTCTGCCATGTGATTGCTTCTCTGCTGATTGATTAAATCAGAGTCCTGGCCTTCTAAAGGTTCTTTGGGTGTAACATCAGCTGCCATCATGCCCCAAGTCTTTTTTGCCTGGGGCCCTGGACCTGGGCCCCTCATCCCATTTCCCTGAATTATTCTACACTCTGATGCCCAATGGAGTCCTCTGTTGCATTTTGGACATGGGGTTTTAGGTCTTCTTTCACCCTGTCTTCTCACTGTATCTCCATACCTACACTGAGCTCTTAGATGCCCAATTTTTCCACATTGAAAACATCGCCGAGTTTCTCTAGAAGTCCCTTGCCAGGAGGGACCCTGTCTTTCCACATTCATCATTGTCCGGGTGTAAAAAGCATTTGTTCCCACTGTAGCACAGCGTCTTATGATCTCCTCTAAAGGAGCATCTTTGTCTAATCCCCATATAATTCTTTTGCAAATCTCATTGGCATTTTCCTTAGCCAGATGTCTGGTCATTATTTCTGTAGCTGAATTTTCTCCAATAGTTCTTTTGACAGCAGTTTGCAAACGTCCCACAAAATCTGCAAAAGGTTCATTGGGACCTTGCTGTATTTTAGTGAAAGCCTCTCCACGATCTTTCTGTCCAGGAAGGACACCCCAAGCTTTTATTGCAGCCTTAGCAATTTGTTCATATATTGTCATGGTATAATTAATCTGTTCCGAATTCTCTCCATATTGACCTTCACCAGCTAAGTGCTCAAAAGTGAATTGTGTGTTAACTCCTATTTCCAAATTGCATCTGACTTGAATTTTACATAATTCATGAAATTCCGCAAGCCATAATAAATTTTCTCCAGGTTCCAGACATGTCCTTGCTATGGATTTCCAATCATTCGGGGTTAGGACTTCATAAGACAAACCATCTAGTAACATTTTTGACATAAGCTGATGTAGCCCCATAAAGGGTACAACCTTTTTTCAAATCCTTAATTTTATTCAAATCTAAAGGTGCATATCTTCTCCTTTTTTTACCTACAGAGTCAGTATTTTCAATCACAGGATATGCATGTATAAAATCACTTATATCCTGTCCTTCTCTCTTAGCTTTAACCAATGCTTTTTCTAATCTTGTCATAGGCTTAGGCTGCTTCAAAGGCAATTCTGTTTGTGTTTCTGCCTCTTCCCCTCCTCCTTCTTGCTCCACCCCTGAAGGGTTAATTGAGGGAGGAGATGGGAGGTGCTTCTGTTGCTCAGAATTGTACTTAACTTCATTGTTATCTGATTCATCCTTTTCACCTAGTTTAGTTGACACCTCCCCATTTTGCTCCTTCATCTCTTCCTTTAGAATAACATTTTTTAAAACCATTTGGATTAAATTGTAGGTATGAATTGTATCTTTGGAAACTGAGTTTGGTCTGGAACCAAAGGGTAAAATGTCACAAAGGTAATTGTACTGTTCACCTAATTGCTCTCCTACTAATTTCCACTCATCTGGATCCAATTCTTCTTCCAGAGAAAAAGAAGGACATATGACCTTCACAGTTCTTAAAAGTTCAGTAATCTCCTCTAAAATTATAATCAAGCCTTGGCTTTTCATAACCTTGATGATGCTCTCTAAACATTTTCCTTGAACAGAAGGTGTTTGCCCCATTTCACTATAAGAGATTGCTGGTTTAGCCCTTAACAAGTTCCTTATTTATCTATTAGCACGCTCACTTAATCTTTAACAAAGTTTCCTCGTTACTCACGGTTCTGGGTCAGAGAGACTGAGATCTGGATGCAAGGCTTTTCCACTGGAATCAGGACCGTGTCTGTCCCTGTTCGGGCGCCAAATTGCGAAGGTCTGGTCTAGCTCTTCTTGTCAGGATAAGCAAATGTCCTTGCCCCACGTGTGGACGCCAATTGTAGCGAGCTGTCGTCTCCAGAAGCTGCCGGATCACTCTCTGGGAAGAGATCTGCTGTGTCTACTCAAATCTTTCAGACAGATTCTTCTTCCTGTAGTGAACCGTTGTCTCCAGGCAGTTGCTGTTAACTCTTGTCCTTAGAAGTGACTTCCCTTCCTGCAGAGAGCCCCGTCAAGCCTGATGCAATACAGAGTCTTTCTCTTGAATCCTGGCTCTGAATCTCCTCCAACTCTTATCCTTCTTCAGGCCGATCTGCTCTCTGCGCCCAGTGCTGTCTCTTTTTATCCTCCCAGAGAATGGGCGTGGGATAATGCAAGGGCTTCTGGGAAGAACCACCCCAGCCAATGAGCTTGCCCCCTCTATCAAGTCAACCTGAGTTCTCACCTTGTAATTGTCCAGAAAACCTGAGTTCTCACTTAGTAATCCTAACATAGCACAATGCCTTATGCATTGGAGGCACTTAATAAATATCTATTGAGTTTAATTGACTGTAACAAAACACTGAGTTTTCCCTTCTAACAATCTAGTAGGAGAATTAAGAATCTCTACAAATTAATCTCGAAAAATACTATGTGACAAGTGCCACAAACAACGTCAGAAAAGGTTTAATGAAAGAGATTACACTTTGCTCAGCCCTTAAAAAAAAAAAAAAAAAAAAAGTAGGAAGTTGACATGAATTTGACAATAAGTGAAGGATATCGAAACAGGTAAACAAAGGCATGGAAGAGGGAAACTGAAGTGCAAGGAATATTTGGCTTCGAACAAAGGGCTCTTGGGCTCTTACTTTGGATTCCTTTCTGCCTTATTAACTTTTTCATGTCTGTCAATTCCTCAAGCTGTAGAATTGTGGAACTTCAAGGTCCAATGACTTTTCCCAAGATGGAATTCTGTTTGTGAGAGAAGCAGACCAAGAAGAGAGCTATCAGGGTAAGGCACTGCAGTCCCTCTTTGTGGTTTTTTTTTTCCACAGTGGGCACATTCAGACATACATTAAGCACCTATCATGTGTCTGAACTCCCTGAGAAGGCCATCGATAGCAGATGGCTTCCCTTCCTCTCCTCTTCTTCTCTTCTTAAGTCTCTATGGTCTGGCTTCTACCCTCCTCATTCAATCGAAACTGCTCCCTCCAAAGTAACAGATGATTTTATTGCCAAGTAATGGCCTTTAATTCCTCCTGATCCCTTTGCAGCCTTCCACACTATTGATCCTCCTCCCCTCTTAATACTCTCCACCTGGTCTGTTCTCCTCCTACTTCTCTGACTGCCCCTTCTCTATCTGCTGTTAAACCTTCATCATTCCCACTAACAATAGGGTCCCACAGAACTCTATCCTGGACCCCTCCCCTCTTCTCTCTCTTTACTGTTTTACTGGGTAATTTCATCAACAATCATGGATTTAGTCACCACCTCTTACCACCCCCACCCTCTCATAATGGCTAAGACACCAGGAAAAATAATAATAAATATTAGAGGGGATGTAGGAAAACTGGGACACTAATGCATTGTTGGTGGAATTGTGAAATGATCCAACCATTCTGGAGAGCAATCTGGAACTATGTCCAAAGGGCTTTCAAACTTTGGCCCAGCAGTATCTCTACTGGGCCTGTATCCCAAGAAAATCATCAGGGAAGGAAAAGGACCCACATGTGCAAAAATGTTTGTGGCAGCTCTTTTTGTGGTGGCAAAAAATTGGAAACTGAGTGGATACCCATCAGTGGGGGAATGACTGAATAAGTCATGGTACAGAAATGTAATGGAATATTATTGTTCTATAAAAATGATAAACAGGCTGATTTTAGAAAGACCTGGAAAGATTTACATGAACTGATGCTGAAAAAAACAAGCAGAACCAGGAATACTCTGGATACAGTAATAGCAAAATTGTGCAGTGATCCATTATGAAAGACTTGGTTCTTCTCAGTGATTGAGTGATCCAAAGCAATCCCAATAAACTTTGAATAGAAAATGCCATTTGAATCCAGAAAAAGAAATATGGAGACTGGACCACCTTTGTGCAAATGATACTTAGATCTATTTGTATAACTTTAAGCTAGCTCTGTCTTTCAGAAGTCTCCAACTAAATGTCCCACTGACAGTTTAGACATGTCCAAAACAGAACTCATCGTCTTTCCCCTTCTACTTTCCCTTTCTCTGTTGAGAGCAGCACTATCTTCCCAATCCTCCAAGCACAAATTGAGATGTCATCCTCAACTGTTGAATCTCACCCACCCACCCCCATGTCCAGTCTGTGGTAAGAGCCTGTCAAACCCACCTTATTCTCACATATATGTCTCCTTTCTGCTTCTGGAACTACAATTACCAATTTCCTCACCCCTGAGTTCCTATAGTATCAGGTAGGGTCTCCCTGCCTCATGTCCCCCCTCACATTGATTCATCCCCTATTTAGTTGTCAAATGGATCTTTCTAAAACACTGTCAACGTTGAGTCAAGGCATTCAATTTTATTAAATTGGGGTAGGAGGAGATAAGATATTTCTCCTCTGGGAACAAATATGAGATCCTCTGTTGGATTTTCAAAGCTCTTTAAGTCTGGCCCATTGCTGCCTTTCTAGTCTCCTACTCCTTCTCCATGGCCTGCGTTTTCTCTGTGATCCATTGACTGGCCTCCTTGCTATACCATGATGCTCCCCGCTCCTAAACCAGCTCATCTTCCCTGGCTATCCCCCATGCCTGAAACTCTCTCTCCTTATCAGTACCTCTCAGCTTCCATCAAGTCCCAGATAAAAGCCTCTCCTTCTGCAGGAAGTTTTCCTGATTCTCCTTAATCTTAATGCCTTCCCACTAATGTTATCTCCAATTCATAATATAGATATACATATGTAGATATGTATGTATATATACATGCATACATTTATGCATATATATATACATATATATATATATTTAGTACAGACCTGTTTAGACTCTAAGCTTCTTGAGAGCAGGAACTAGTTCTTTAAATTCTCCCTTATTTACATCTACAGAACTTAGTATAATGTCTGGCTCTAAATAAATGTGACTTGACTGACTCCCATATCCTGGGCAAAGGATAGAGTGCCATGCTGGGAAAAAAAAGACCCATATTCAAATCTGGCCTCAGACACTTACTAGTTGTATAATCCTGGGTAAGTCAATTAACCCTATGTACCTCAGTTTCCTCATCTGAAAAATGAGCTGGAGAAAATCCCTCCAGTGTCTCTACCAAAAACAAACAAACACCCTAAATGGGGTCACAGAATCAGACATGACTGAAATGAATCAACAGTAAGACTGACCATTATCATCCTGGTCCGATTGAGAATGGCAAGCTTTCATAAGATACTGGAGGTCATTGTAATATAGTAAAGAATAACACACACATATGTGGAGGTAAATATATAAAATTATGTGATCAGAAAGAGAGAAAACAAAGGGCTACCTGAATTCCCAGAAGAAAGATCATCTCCTTCCAAATCACTATTGATCAGAGAAATGCAAATTAAGACAACTCTGAGATATCATTACATACCTGCCAGATTGGCTAAGATGACAGGAACAAATAACGATGAATGTTGGAGGGGCTGTGGGAAAACTGGGACACTGATGCATTGTTGGTGGAGTTGTGAAAGAATCCAACCATTCTGGAGAGCAATCTGGAACTATGCCCAAAAAGTTATCAAACTGTGCATACCCTTTGACCCAGCAGTGCTACTACTTATATCCCAAGGAAATACTAAAGAAGGGAAAGGGACCTGTATGTGCCAAAATGTTTGTGGCAGCCCTTTTCATAGTGGCTAGAACCTGGAAAATGGATGGATGCTCATCAATTGGAGAATGGTTGGATAAATTATGGTATATGAATGTTATGGAATATTATTGTTCTGTAAGAAATGACCAGCAGGATGAACACAGAGAGGCTTGGAGAGACTTACATCAACTGATGCTGAGTGAAACGAGTACAACTAGGAGATCATTATACACTTCTACAACAATACTGTATGAGGATGTATTCTGATGGAAGTGGAAATCTTCAACAAAGAGAAGATCTAACTCAGATTGTATTGATCAATATTGGACAGAATCAGCTACACCCAGAGAAGGAACACTGGGAAGTGAATGTAAATTGTTAGCACTACTGTCTATCTACCCAGATTACTTACACCTTCGGAATCTAATACTTAATGTGCAACAAGAAAATGGGATATACACACATATATTGTATCTAGGTTATATTGTAACACATGTAAAATGTATGGGATTGCCTGTCATCGGGGGGAGGGAGTAGAGGGAGGGGGGGATAGTTTGGAAAAATGAATACAAGGGATAATGTTATAAAAAAATTACTCATGCATATATACTGTCAAAAAATTATAAATAAAATTTAAAAAAAAAAAGAAAGAAAGATCATCTCCTCAGGATCCTGGAGAAGCCTTCACACACGAGGGGGCTTTAGATGACAGGTAGGAATTCAACAGGTAGCAAGAGGGAAGGAGAACATTGCAGGCTGGCAGAGCTGGAGGGGAGAAAATAGATTGAGTCTCTTGCAATAGTGTGATCTTACCAAGAAGCTGGCAGTGAGATAGAGAGAAAGGGGAGATATGAGTCTGCCAGATTAAAGAGATTGACAGAGAGCAGAAATAGCCAAACAATGTGCCATATAGCTGTATGTTTGTCACATAGTCATGGAGTTCTGGGATATCAGGGTCGAAAGGGACCTTAAGTCCCATCTCCTCCCATACACTCATTATTCAGAAGGGAAAAGGAAAGCACCAACCTCAAGATCGGCCATCTGCAGTGACAAAACCCAAACCAGACCCAGAAACCCAGAGTTCCAGGCCAAGCCCTCTCAAGAAAAGGGGAGAGGAAGTTGGATGCTCTGCCCCCTCACAAGGTCCCCTATGGCTGTTACCAGTATCCCAGATGCTATATCCTGTGCTTATTCTATAGGGAAACTAGGATTTCAGGGCTAATCAATGAGTGTTAAATCATAATTAGTTATGCACACATTTTTTCATGAATTAAAAATATATAAATCTGAACTCAAACCAATTGCATATCAGTCAACAAGAGAATAAATCTGAACTACAAGTCTGCCTTTGAGGACAAGTAATTTTTAAAAAGTAGATATTTGGAGGAAAAGATTATGTTCATCATCCTACCTTACCCAGAGAGAAATCCCCTGGAATCCCTCCTTTTTCCAGGTCACCTGCCCCTAAAATCTTTTTCTGTTCCTCTGTTTTTATAGAGGGGAGTCTGAGTTCAAGACATCAAAAGATTCAGAGGTCATCTTAGCCAGGATTTCTTCTCTTTTTTGTGTTATGATTCCCCTGGACAGCAATCTGGTGAAGCCTGTGGATGGATGAATTATGTTTTTAAATGCATGAAACAAATAGGATTATCTTTAAAAACCAATTATATTGAATTATTCTCATCATTTTAAAAAAAAGTTCACAACTAAGTCCAAAGAGCTATAAAACTGTGAATATTATTTGACCACCCAGAAATCCCTCTAACAGTTTTATATTTAAAGAGATCAAAGGAAAAGGTAAAGGACCTATATGCACCAAAATATTTATAGGGGCTCTTTTGTAGTGGCAAAGAATTGGAAATTGAGGAATTCCCTGTCCATTAGGGAATGGTTGAACAAGTTAGAGTATACAATTGTGACAGAATAGCATTGTGCTATAAGATATGACAAGTTGAGTGCATTCAGAAAAACCTGGGAAGACTTCTATGAATCAGTACAAAGTGAAGTGAGAAGAACAAGGAAAACAATGTATACAGTAACAGAAACAACGTTACAATGAACAACTGTGAATGGCCCGACTATTCTGATTAATAGTAGATTAAAAGTAGATATTTGGAGGAAAAGACTATGTTCATCATCCTACCTTGCCCAGAGAGAAATCCCCTGGAATCCCTCCTTTTTCCAGATCACCTGTCCCTAAAGTCTTTTCCTGTTCCTCTATCTTTGTAAAGGCGAGTCTGAGTTCAAGACATCAGAAGATTCAGAGGTCATCTAGGCCAGGATTTCTTCCCTTTTATATATTATGATCCCCCTGGACCGCAATCTGGTGCTGATGAAAAATGCTATCCATCTCCAGAAAGAAAATTGATGAACTCAGAGTGCAGATTCAAGAACACTTTTTTCACTTTATTTTTCTTGCCCTTTTTTTTGTATAACACAGCTAATAAATACATGTATTGCATGACTTTACATGTACACTGGATATCATATTACTTGCCTTTTCCATGGGTGGGAGAGAGGCTGGAGGGAAGAAAAGAATTTGGAACTCATTTTTTTTTAATTAATGTTTAAAATATGTTTATGTTTAATTGGGAAATATTTCACAAAATTAATAAAGTAGAAATTATAAAAAGAAAAAAGAAAACAGGGGCAGTTAGGTGGCGCAGTGGATAGAGCACCAGCCCTGAATTCAAGAGGACCCGAGTTCAAATCTGGTCTCAGACACTAAACACTTCCTAGCTGTGTGACCTTGGGCAAGTCACTTAACACCAATTGACTAAAAAAAAAAAAAAAAAAAGTGGAAAGGAAAAAAAACAACTTCACAGACCCCAGGTTAAGAAGCTCTGATCCGGTCCAGCCCTCTCATGTTACAGAGAAGGAAATGGAGTCCCAGAGAAAGGAAGTGCCTCACGAATCTGAAATCACACATTTTTCTGGAAGAGTGTGCCAAGGGAACTGAATGGGGCGAGTCCTGCTGAGCTGGAAGGCATGATGAACTCTGGAGTTAAGAGTCACAGGTTCTGGTTTCCAATCTAGATCTAGAAACTGATTGTTAGTCAACATACTGACGATATTCATCCTGGAGTCAGTGTTTTGAAGGTCACTCTTGATTTCTAAATCTCTGTTTCTTCTATTTGCATATTGCATAGCACAAGATAGGAAGGTACGAAATAAGATACAAGATTATTTTCAACCATGTAATGTTCTGCAAAAAACAGTTCTGTCTCTATTATTTACTGAGCAGTGAGCCTCTCCCTAAACTTTAGGTAAAATGATGGGCTTATTGGTAACTGAGGAGATCCCTTTCCAGCTCACAGATACGTTTCTTAAAGTTTTTTCAGTCTTGGCCACCCGTAAAAGGCATCCACTACGGCAAGAAGCCTTAACTTTTGGCAATCTGGTGGAACCCAAATTCTAGACCCCTACCTAGAATCTTGTTCTTAAATGAAAAATATGTAGGATTCCCAGGGGCACTGATTTAATTGAAATGGTTTTCATCAAATGATCAAAAAAAAAAAGAAAGAAAAGCTTGCGGACTCCTGTGATAACCTATGGAGGCATCAGGATTTTTATAATTAGAACAGGATTCCAAGTTGAAAAAAATCTTCTATTTTTGGAGCTCATGATCTCATATTATTTTCCCTTTGGCCCCTTCTCAAAACTTCTCTGGAGAGGAGCTAATGTCAGTCACTCACATTTAATTTAATTGCTTTTCCCATCTCTCCCAGAAAGTATTTGGGTTTTCTAAAATTATTTGTTTGTTTGTTTGTTGTTCTTTCATAACTATGGAACAAAATTTGCTTGCCCTTTATTAATAGATTTTGAGGAGTAAACCAGCAGATCACAGAATCATTCATTCATTCAATATTCATTTAGTAGACAATATTATGGGCTGCCAATATGCTTGCTACAAAAACAGAAACTGTCTTCAAGAAACTTGCATTCTATGGAGAACGAGCACAAAAGATTGATAAAGTAAATGCAAAGCAATCAGGGTGAAGGAGGGTGTTAGGAGCCAGAGGGAGAGGAAAGCCCTCTGTACTGTAGGAATCGGCACGAGATCTGAGTTTTGAAAGAAGCTAGGGACTCTAAGAGATGGGGGAGGGGGCACAGTTAAGGCAAAGTCATGGTGGTTGGAGATGGAATATCATGTGCAAGGACACATAGTAGGTCAGCTGGGCTGGAACAAAGAGTTTGTGAAGGGGAGTGATGGATAAAGGGCAGGAGCCAGATTGGGGGGAAGAGAAGTTTGCAATTTTGTCAAGTGGTAAAGGGTAGGGGGGATCCTGCATAAAGGCAGTGACATGGGCACTCCTATACTTTAAGAATCTCATCAGATCTTGAATTTAGAGCTAGAAGAAACCTTGGGGATCACAGGATGATCAGATCCTAGATCTTGAGCCAGAAAAAGGCATCAGCCCCAACTCTTCATTTTACAAATGAGGAAACTGAGTCCCAGAGAGAGAAAGATTCAAGTTCACATGAATAGTGCCAAGTAAAGTCAAAATCCAAATCTGGGTGTTCTGACTTCAGATTCAAGGCTCTTTCCACCATGTATTGGGGGAATCCCTTGCCAGCAGCCTCAGTGGCCCTGTTCTGCTCTCCCTGAGAAAAGTCTCAGTAAACCCTTGGGGTGCCCCTGCTTCCTCTGTGCCAGGGAAGCTCAAGTTCCTCTCCCAGAGGCCTATGCTTTCATGAACCAGTTCTTCTACTTTAGCCTAAACACTGATACCAGATCCCCAGGGAAAAGAGGCCAGAGGAAGAAAGAGGTCTGTTCATCAGTGACTTATTTCCTAGCCTGGTTCCCTTGTCCTTCCCCTACTGGCACAGGCTCTAGGAAGCTTTTCTGCATGTCTGGCCCCTCTTGTACCACTGGGGATCTCACAGTCTCTTTTCTGTCACTGTTTGACCCAAAATGGGAATCCCACAGGTCTAACAGGGTGGTCTTAGCCCACTGACAATGGAGCCCTGGGAGCCACCTGGGAGGGTCTTTGGACCCTCTTAAATTCCCTTTGAAATATGGGGTGGGAGAAGGAGGACTGGTCCCTGCTCCATGATGGAAGAGGATGGGGGAGATACTATGGGACGGGAGGAGAAGCTCCCTTAGGAAAACAAAGGATGTGACTATATGGGCAAAAGAAAGAAAACAAAGGGTGTGCTCTGAATCCCAGAATCATGTTCTAATGGAAGGAAAGGAAAGAAGGAAGGGAGGAAAGGGGAAAAAAGGACAGAGGGAGGGAGGGATGGAGGAGGAGGAGGAGGGAAAGAGCCAGGGAGCTCAGAGGGCGGATCACGGAGAAGCCAGACGGAGTACAGGCAGGCCGGGTCCCAGACCTGTCTAAAAAAATGCTAGTCAATCTCACCCCGGTTGTTTAAAGATGCTCAGAGGTTGGGGGAGGGATAATGGAGGCTGATAAAGCATTCCAGCCTCACAAGCATTCCACAAACAGGAGAGTCTTGGGAATTGATTCTACCTGATAATAGCTGGGTAGCTTCTTGCTGACAGGGGGAGAGAGTAAGTCCCATCATTGTGGTCCAGCTACTGAGCAGTTTTAAAGAAAGAGGAGCCAGGATTCCCTGGGGCTCCACCCCCTTGAAAATCATCCCTTGAAACAGTTAGTTCTGGAGGCTTTCAGAGGAAAGGCTGCCTTTGCAGCTCTCAGAAAACAAACCCCCACAGGATGCATTAAAGGAACCTTGGATGCCGCTTCTGTTCATGTGCAGGGAGTTTCACCAATGGGCAGGAGCATTCCCCAGAGAATTGTGGGTAAACAAAGGAGCTTCTCCCATCTCCCCCTCCTCCTAAAAGTTCCCTCCTTATGCGGGAGGGGGTGAAGTTGGGTGGTCCCTCTGCTGGGTCCCAAGTGCAGGGGAGCAGGTCCCCCAACTCTCTGGTTGGGATTTTCCTTTACAGTTCCAGTTTTTCTTTAGCACATTTTCCAGGTAAGGACATTTAAATCTGCATGACCTACCAAGGCTGAAGCTTAATTAGATCTTCATTCCTAAAATGGAGGATTATTGATCATGCAGAGAAACACCCCCCTCCAGGCACAGTGATAACATGACCAGAATCGATCTTCATGGTGGGGACCGAGATTGTATGTCACTGGCTGCGACCTCAGAGGACCCAGGTTCCAATCCCAGCTCAGTTCCTGGCTCCCTGTGTGACTGTGGCCAGTCCCTTCACCCTGCAATCCTGTTTGATCAGCTGTAAATGGGGGGGGAGGAATGGCTACCTCCCACCAAACCTTTGGATCCCATGATCCTCTCCTCTTCCTCTCCCAGAGAAGATGCAGGTTTGCCCGCTTTCAAGGACAATTTAAGGACAATGACCTCATTGCCATCTCCGCCATGTCTTTTAGGGACGTCCTGAAGTTATTACTTCTCTTTCACAAATCTTCAGTCCTTTCCCCAGTGGCCACTTCTCCCTTCCCTTCAGAGGTGCTCAAGCTTCCCCTACTCTAGAAAGCAAACACCTGGACAGCTGCCTTCTCCCACAATCCCTTATACTTCCAGGGGGAGAGCCAGCAACAGTCCTGGGTGCGGCAGAAACCACCCGATATAAATGGAATTTTTTTAACTTTGTGTTTCAGATTCTCTTCTTCCCTTCTGCCCTTCACTGAGAAGGCAAGCAATTGGACGTAGGTTATGCATATGCAGTCATGCAAAACTTATTTCCATATTAGTTATGTTGTGAACAAAAACACAGATTTTAAAGAACAAGAAAAATAAAGTCTTTTGTAAGTATGTCTTGATCCACCTTCAGATTCTATGAGTTCTTTCTCTGGAGGTAGATAATAGTTTGCATCCTAAATCCTTCAGAATTGTCTTAGATCATTGCACCGCTGGGAATAGCTATGTCAGTCACAGTTGCTCATCATACAGTATTGCTATTGCTGTGTGCCGTGTTCTCCCGGTTCTGATCATTTCACTTTGCATCAGTTCATATGTGTCTTCCCAAGTGTTTCTGAAGCTATTCTGCTCTTTGCTTCTTATAGCACAAAGGTATCTCATCACAATCATGTAATACAACTTGCTCAGCCATTCCCCGCTGTTTGAGGAAGGTTCCAGCATTGTCCCCCACCACCCCCATGTTCCTCTCCTCTGTAACAATTCTGTGCCTCCCCAGGTGCCTGACTGGCAGAGATCTGCGATGGGCCCAGGACCTCCTTGTGATGTATTCCATGACGGAACTAGGACCCATCCCTGGAAGGCGCATGTTCCCTCCTCACCCCAAGGACTCTGCTCTGAGAGGTGAGCTTTCACCATAGCTGACCTGAACCAGACTTCTTCGTGGCCAGTCCTGAGCCCTGCCCTAGCCAGTGCTGTTCTGCCTCCAGGGCACTCACTGAATCCTCCATCTTCCTCCCATCACATTTGTTGCCCCCCAAGCCTGGAACCCTCTCCCCGAACCCTCTCCCCCATCATTTTTACCTCCCGACAGCTCTGGCTTCTTCCAAGAGTCATCTCCAATACCACCTTCTGAAAGAAGTCTTCTCCCTCATTCGTTCCCCACCCTCTGGTCGCCCTGCTCTTCTTCCCCAAAATCCCCTGCCTTCTACCCTCCATGGTTATGTACGAGCCTATTTACTTACATATTGGTCCCTCCCCCCTTAGCGTGTAAACCTTGGAAGGGTAGAGGCTCTTTCTGTGGCTTTGTATCCCCAGCACTGAGAGCAGCATTTGGCCTAGTTCTAGTGTTTAGCAAACTCTTGTAGAAATCTTGTCCTTTCCCACTTCTCCGTCTTTCTTCGATACGACCTCTGAGCTACTCAGGTGCCATCTTGGCAATGCCCCCTGTGAACAAGAAGCTTCCCTACCTACTGGTCATCCAGCCACGGCTTGGAGGAACCGACTCCTCTTCATAGCAACAGCCAGACATGACTCTCCAGTCACCAATGATGTACTATTGTCTAAAGAAAATTGTTCCCTTGTCTTGTCTCTCATCTGCATCCAACAAGGCGTACAAAATGGGTAAACTGAAAGGGGAAGGGGATCCCAAGACTCCATAATACGTTTTCTAACAGACTGCTTCTGGCTGCTCCTCATGAAGAATTTACTTTCAAAAAGAAAAGCTCGGGGGGCGGAGCCAAGATGGTGGAGAGGAAACACACGACTCAGTGAACGTCCTCACTCCCTCACAACCAATTAGATAAATTAAGTCTCAAAATTAGCTCAGGACTGATAGATACCACAAGGACTGGAAGTACGACTTACCAGCTGAAGAGAATCTGGAGTTTCAACAGGAAAGGTCAGTTCTCAGGGGAGGAATAAGAAAGACCAGCACAGACGGTGGGGTAGGGGCACACTGCGCCCATTGCGCTGGGAGGGGCTCTGGGATCAGAGAAGCCACTGAGGTAAAGGAATCTGGCACAGGCTGTTAGCTCTTCTCTGCTAATTATTTAGCAGTTCAGAAGAGAAAGCCAAAATATTTTAAAACTCAGATTAGATTTTCCCCGGACCCTGGGGGTGACTCAGGCACCAGGGGGTGTGGCCTCAGCTACCTCCTGAGAATAGTTAAGAGACTGACAAGTGGGTGGATACGGCCCAAGGCAACACACACTGCCTAACTTAGCTGGAGGGAGTGGAACTCAGCTCCAGGAAGTCCCAGAGAAGCGGAACCTTTGAACTAGGGACCGCGGTTTCTGGCAGACACTTCCAGTTTGAGCGCAGGGGCTTCTTACGTCACCTGCTGCAGACACCCACTCCCCACCCGGACACATAGCCTGGGCTTCCTGCAGTCTTCACTATTCTACGCCCTCGAAGCACAGCAGTGCTAATCACCTCTGAGGCACTCCCAGGGAGAGGGTGGGGAACTCTCTCCCAGAGCTCTCTCTTAGCTCAGGCTCAGGAGCCGCTGCATCCATCCCGTCTGGGAGGAAGCTGGTAAAGAAGTAAATAATTTCCTACCCCAGAGACAGACCCCAAAAGATTTTTTTTAAGTATGAGCAAAAAAGCTAGAAAAACCATAGATTCCTTCTATACAGAGAAAGAGCGGGTGTCCAACCCCGAGGAAGTTGACAGCAGAGAATCAGATAACAACCTAAAGGGGAACGATTCCTGCCCCCCATCACATAACTCTCTCCTAGAAGAAGCTCTTAAGAAATTGAGGGAGATCGAAGAAAAATGGGGAAAAGAAAGGGAAGTTATGATAGAAAATAACAATGTCCTGAAATTGGAGTTGGAAAAAATAAAGAATTCACAGGAGATGCAGGGAAACAAAATTAGTGAATTAGAAAAGGTTAAAAAAACACAGGAAAGTAGGATATCTGAATTGGAAAAGATAAAAAAGTCTCAAGAAAATAGAATTTCTGAATTGGAAAAAGAAAATAACTCTCAAAAAAAAAAAATTAGGGAAATGGAAAAAAACTCAATAGAGCAAAATAATTCATTTAAAAACGAAATTGGGCATTTACAAAAAGAACTAAAAACTGTGAAAGAAGAAAATAACTCCTTAAAAGTCAGGATGGAACAAATAGAAATGAATGATTCACAGAGAACCCAAGAATCAGTCAAACAAAACAAAAAAAATGAGAAGCTGGAGAACAACGTCAAATACTTACTGGGAAAATCTATAGACCTGGAAAATAGATCTAGGAGAGATAATCTGCGGATTATTGGACTTCCAGAAAACTATGACCAAAAAAAGAGCCTAGATTCTATTTTACAGGAAATTATCAAAGAGAACTGTCCAGAGATAATAGAAACAGAAGGGAAAGTAGATGTGGAAAGAATTCATCGAACTCCTTCTGAAATAGACCCTAAAAAAAGAACACCACGGAATATTGTGGCTAAGCTGCAGAATTACCACACAAAGGAGAAAATCCTGCAAGCAGCTAGAAAAAAACAATTTAAATACCAAGGTGCCACAATAAGGGTCACCCAAGATCTGGCTGCCTCCACATTAAAAGATAGAAGGGCCTGGAACCTGATATTCCGAAAGGCAAAAGATCAAGGACTGCAACCAAGAATGAACTACCCAGCTAAGTTTAGCATCTTTTTCCATGGAAGAAGATGGTCATTCAATGAAACAGAGGAATTCTATATGTTTCTAAGAAAAAAACCAGACTTAAACAAAAAATTTGATCTACATCCACAAGACTGAAGAGAAACAGAAAAAGGTACACAGAACCCTTGAGAACTGTAACTTTGTTGTGGGTATATAAAAAATACTCAAGGATAATTTGATTTTACTGATATAAAAGAAAAAAAGGGGGGTGTGGTAAAGGGAAGGAGGTCGGTTCAGAAAAAGGGGAAGGAGTGATAAAAAGAGGGAAACTACATCCCAGGAAGAGACATAGAAAATACACCATATCTGAGGGAACTTAGTGAGGGGGAGAATCATTGTGTGAATCTTACTCTCATCAGAAGAGGCTCAAAGAGTAAATAATTAACATATTTGTTTTTCAGAGAATTTTCTCTCACCTCATTAAAAGGGGGGAGAGGAAAAGGGGAAAGGAAAAGGAGAATAAGTGAAGGGACTTGGAGGGAGGGGGGAGGGATCCTAAAAAAAAAAAAAAAAGAGGGAGGGTTGCGCGTCACAAGGGGGGTCTGTAAATTAAATATCGGGGAGGGGGATCAGGGGGGTCAAGGGAAAAAAGTATAATCTGGGGATAATACGATGGCAGGAAATACAGAATTAGTAATTTTAACTGTAAATGTAAATGGGATGAACGATCCCATCAAACGGAGACGGATAGCAGATTGGATCAAAAAGCAGAACCCTACAATATGTTGTCTACAGGAAACACACTTAAAGCAGGGAGATACATACAGAGTAAAGGTAAAAGGTTGGAACAGAGCTTATTATGCTTCAGGTAAAGCCAAAAAAGCAGGGGTAGCTATCCTTATCTCAGATCAAGCAAAAGCAGAAGTAGATCTCGTTAAAAAAGATAAGGAAGGAAACTATATCCTGCTGAAAGGTAGCATAAATAATGAAGCCATATCAATACTAAACATATATGCACCAAGTGGTATAGCATCTAACTTTCTAAAGGAAAAGTTAAGAGAACTGCAAGAAGAAATAGACAGTAAAACTATAATAGTGGGAGATCTCAACCTTGCACTCTCAGATTTAGACAAATCAAACCACAAAACAAACAAGAAAGAAATTAAAAAAGTAAATAGAACATTAGAAAAACTAGGTATGATAGACCTTTGGAGAAAACTGAATGGCAATAGGAAGGAATATACTTTCTTCTCAGCAGTTCATGGATCCTATACAAAAATTGACCATATATTAGGACATAAAGATCTCAAAATGAAATGTAGGAAGGCAGAAATAATAAATGCCTTCTTCTCAGATCACAATGCAATAAAAGCTACATTCAGTAAAAAGTTAGGGGTAAATAGACCAAAAAGTAATTGGAAACTGAATAATCTCATCTTAAAGAATGACTGGGTGAAAGAGCAAATTATAGAAACAATTAACAATTTCACCCAAGATAATGATAATGATGAGACATCATATCAAAATCTTTGGGATGCAGCTAAAGCAGTAATAAGGGGAAATTTTATATCTTTAGAGGCTTATTTGAAGAAAATTGAGAAAGAGAAGATTAACGAATTGGGCTTACAACTTAAAAGGCTAGAAAAAGACCAAATTATAAACCCCCAACCAAAAATTAAACTCGAAATACAAAAATTAAAAGGAGAAATCAATAAAATTGAAAGTAAAAAAACTATTGAATTAATAAATAAAACCAAGAGTTGGTTTTATGAAAAAGCCAATAAAATAGACAAACCTTTGGTAAATTTGATCAAAAAAAAGAAAGAGGAAAATCAAATTGATAGTCTTACAAATGAAAAGGGGGATCTTTCCACCAATGAAGAGGAAATTAGAGAAATAATAAGGAGTTACTTTGCCCAACTTTATGCCAATAAATTTGATAACTTAAGTGAAATGGATGACTTTCTCCAAAAATATAGGCTCCCTAGATTAACAGAGGAGGAGATAAATTGCTTAAATAGTCCCATTTCAGAAAAAGAAATAGAACAAGCTATTAATCAACTCCCCAGGAAAAAATCCCCAGGGCCAGATGGATTCACATGTGAATTCTACCAAACATTTAAAGAACAATTAGCCCCAATGTTATATAAATTATTTGAAAAAATAGGGGATGAAGGAGTCCTACCAAACTCCTTTTATGACACAGACATGGTACTGATACCTAAACCTGGTAGATCGAAAACTGAGAAAGAAAATTATAGACCAATCTCCTTAATGAATATTGATGCTAAAATCTTAAATAAGATATTAGCAAAAAGACTTCAGAAAATCATCTCCAAGATAATACACTATGATCAAGTAGGATTTATTCCAGGAATGCAGGGCTGGTTTAATATTAGGAAAACTATTAATATAATTGACCATATTAATAATCAAATTAATAAGAACCATATGATCATCTCAATAGATGCAGAAAAAGCATTTGACAAAATCCAACATCCATTCCTACTAAAAACTCTTGAGAGTATAGGAATAAATGGATTATTCCTTAGAATAATCAGGAGTATATATTTAAGACCGTCAGTAAGCATAATATGCAATAGAAATAAACTGCAACCTTTCCCAGTAAGATCAGGAGTGAAACAAGGTTGCCCACTATCACCATTACTATTCAATATAGTACTAGAAACGCTAGCCTCGGCAATAAGAGCCGAGAAAGAGATTCAAGGAATTAGAGTAGGAAATGAGGAAATCAAACTATCACTTTTTGCAGATGACATGATGGTATACTTAGAGAACCCCAAAGACTCTGCTAAAAAGCTACTAGAAATAATTCAAAATTTCAGCAAAGTGGCAGGATACAAAATAAATCCACATAAATCCTCGGCATTTTTATATATCACTAACAAAATGCAACAGCAAGAGATACAAAGAGAAATTCCATTCCAAACAAATGTTGAGAGTATAAAATATTTGGGAATCCATCTACCAAAGAAAAGTCAGGAATTATATGAGAAAAATTACAAAACACTTGCCACAAAAATAAAGTCAGATTTAAATAATTGGAAAGACATTCAGTGCTCTTGGATAGGCCGAGCGAATATAATAAAGATGACAATACTCCCCAAACTAATCTATTTATTTAGTGCTATACCAATCAGACTCCCAAGAAACTATTTTAATGACCTAGAAAAAATAACAACAAAATTCATATGGAAGAATAAAAGGTCAAGAATTGCAAGGGAACTAATGAAAAAAAACTCAGAGGAAGGTGGTCTAAGTGTACCTGATCTAAAGCTATATTATATAGCAGCAGTCACCAAAACCATTTGGTATTGGCTACGAAATAGACCGGTAGATCAGTGGAACAGATTAGATACAAAGGACAAAAAAGGGTACATCTATAGCAATCTAATCTTTGACAAACCCAAAGATTCCAACATTAGGGATAAAAATTCATTATTCGGAAAAAACTGTTGGGAAAACTGGAAATTAGTATGGCAGAAATTAGATATGGATCCACACTTAACACCATATACCAAGATAAGATCAAAATGGGTCCATGATTTAGGCATAAAGAGGGAGATAATAAATAGATTAGAGGAACAGAGGATAATCTACCTCTCAGACTTGTGGAGGAGGAAGGAATTTATGACCAGAGGAGAACTAGAGATCATTATTGATCACAAAATAGAAGATTTTGATTACATCAAACTAAAAAGTTTCTGTACAAATAATACTAATGCAAACAAGATTAGAAGGGAAGTAACAAATTGGGAAAATATTTTTAAAAACAAAGGTTCTGACAAAGGTCTCATTTCCAAAATATATAGAGAACTGACCCAAATTTATAAGAAACCGAACCATTCTCCAATTGATAAATGGTCAAAGGATATGAACAGACAATTCTCAGAGGAAGAAATTGAAACTATATCCACTCACATGAAAGAGTGTTCCAAATCACTACTGATCAGAGAAATGCAAATTAAGACCACTCTGAGATACCACTACACACCTGTCAGATTGGCTAAGATGACAGGAACAAATAATGACAAATGTTGGAGGGGATGTGGGGAAACTGGGACACTAATACATTGCTGGTGGAGTTGTGAAAGAATCCAGCCATTCTGGAGAGCAATCTGGAATTATGCCCAAAAAGTTATCAAACTGTGCATACCCTTTGACCCAGCAGCGCTACTACTGGGATTATATCCCAAAGAAATACTAAAGAGCGGAAAGAGACATATATGTGCCAAAATGTTTGTGGCAGCTCTTTTTGTTGTAGCTAGAAACTGGAGGATGAATGGATGTACATCAGTTGGAGAATGGTTGGGTAAATTGTGGTATATGAAGGTTATGGAATATTATAGCTCGGTAAGAAATGACCAGCAGGAGGAATATAGAGAGGCCTGGAGAGACTTAAATCAACTGATGCTGAGTGAAATGAGCAGAACCAGAAGATCACTGTACACTTCAACAACAATGCTGTATGAGGATGTATTCTGATGGAAGTGGAAATCTTCAACATAGGGAAGATCCAACTCACTTCCAGTTGATCAATGATGGACAGAGGTAGCTGCACCCAGAGAAGAAACACTGGGAGGGGAATGAAAATTGTTAGCACTAATATCTGTCTGCCCAGGTTGCATGTACCTTCGGATTCTAATGTTTATTGTGCAACAAGAAAGTGATATTCGCACACATGTATTGTACCTAGACTATATTGTAACACATGTAAAATGTATGGGATTGCCTGTCATCGGGGGGAGGGAATAGAGGGATGGGGGGTAAATTGGAAAAATGAATACAAGGGATAATATTATAATATATATATATATATATATATAATAAAAAGAAAAAAAAAAGAAAAAGAAAGAAACAAAAAAAAAAAAAAAAAAAAAAAAAAGAAAAGCTCTCTGTGATCTGCAGCCCGTGCCCCTCCCAAGAGATCTTCCCTTTTCACATCTCTGATTTCTCTTCATGCACGTCCTTAGTCTGTGAAGGCAGAAATTCTTCCAAAGTCAATCTTGTCAAATGGGAAGCGATACTTGCAAGTGGGAATCAGAGCCCTTGAAGGAGAAGAGGGGCGACTGTGGCGAGGAAAACTGACAAGGGGATCAAGAAGGGTAGATGCACATTGTTAGGATGAGAAAAACTAGAACTGCCTCCTTGCAGTCGTGGCTGCTTCTTCAGGACAAGAAGAGGGGCTCCACCATCCCCGCTTCCCAGCTCCCAAAGGATGCTCACACAATCCCAGACTATAAAGCTATTCCAAAATAATTCAGAATAAATTCAGAATAAATATTCAGGAAAAAAATGTGTGGCTCAGTAAACACACAAGTCCAATAATTCTAAGGATAAAATCCTTAATGACTTCCCACAAATTCACTGCCACCAATTGAATGTAAGTTCTTTGTAAGCGAGAATGAGTCTATTTTGATCTTTGTACCCTCAGAAACTAGCCCAGAGCCTGGTGTCCCATAGGCCTTTGAGAAATGCTTGCTAATTGATTGAATGATTATTAGACATGAAAGCATTCTTACAAGGACAAGAAAAAGCTCACCAACAGGGGCGCTGGGCTCAGCCAAGCTATTCACACAGTCGCCAGAAGAAAAAAAATTAAAGGAAAAAGTGAGAAAAGGCTGTTGCCATCAAGAAGGGACTGATGAAAAGGACTTGGAAACCAAGATACCTCCTACACGTTGGATGTGCCCCAGAGGAATCTTGGAGGGTCAGTCAGAAACAGGGCCTATTGATGATGGATTAGGATTACAGTCTCCTGCCAGATGCCCTGCGCCAACCCAGCCAGGTCACGTGGGACAACGTTCCTTCTTGCCGCGCTCTCTAACCTGTTTCTCAAGAAGCCCCTGGGTTGAAAGCAACATTAGGTCTCTTGTTTTCCAAGCCTAAGCCGGATCTGAACACCAATCAAGGTGCTTCACCCTATTCCAAAGACAAGTCCACTCTCAGTCAGGGAGATCCTACCCTATTCAAAGCAGAACGACAGCTCTATCTTGGTCTCACTGGCTGCTGCCCAGGCTTTTCCAAGATGGAGATAAATAGGAGCAAGGCACCCGTTCCAAGAAAGGACCAAGCATATGGTTAATAATTATGCTATTACTAGGGCTAGCCAAGAATACTCGTCACACAAAAAATGAGACTTCCCTCCCCCTCCTTCTCCCTCTCTTCTTCTCTCCCTCCCTCTATCTTCTTCTCCCTCTCCCTTTCTCCCTCCCTCGCTATATGTGTACAAGAACATTACTCCCTCCCCAGGCCAGGCGAGGCAGGCCCTTAAGCAACGGTGCCAGCTAAAAGCTCTCCAGAACAGCTCTTGAAGCAGGAAGATCTCAGAAGGAGATCTCTCCCCCATCCAGCTGCAGGTCAGACCACCCCCTGTGTTTCTGCCCAAAGCTCCCCACCTTTGGGCTGGTCCTGGATGCCCCCTTGGGAAACTGGACCCAGCACAAATTGATGGGGGCGGGGAGCAGGTGGAGTAGAAGCAGCCCCATTTCCTCCTCCACTGCACTGCTCCCTGCGGGTCTGTACCTCTGTGGGTGTCACTGACTAAGAATGAAACCAAGAGACACACAAACATAATTTCCATGCTGAGGTGAGCAGAGTTCTCACTGCCACTGAAGCTACTAGGGTAGGAAGAACTGATCCTTTCACCCAGATATGAAACCAAACAGACCCGAGTTCAGAGCCCACTTCAAACATGCACTCGATGTGTAACCTTGCTAGTCATTTGACCCTCTGCCTCAGTTTCCCCATCTGTACAATGAGGTCATTAGAATCGATAACCTTGAAGGTCCTCAGTTCTGTCTGGAATCCTGGTCCTTTCATTAGCCTTAGTGAAAGCTGAGGGTGATACCTAGTCCTTCCCGAGCAATGTGCTCACTTCTTCCAGCCTGAAAGACCAACTTCGTGGTCATGGTTAGCTCTGTACTTGTGCAAAAGCCGGACGGAGGTCCTTCAGAGAGCAGAAGCAAGCCGGTTGTCTCGGAGACATCCAGGTTCTGCCTGACTCATCCATCTGGAAAGGCTCCAAGGCTTGGCCAGACAACAGACCGTCCGAGAACCAGCCTCACCCAGGCCTGGGCGTTCTGCTCTGTCTGGGAAGACAGCAACGTCCCTACCACCACCGAGCTCCTCCTTTGAGGAGGGAGAAAAGGGACAACCCATGAAGCCATGGTGAGCAAGTCGGAATTAGGAATCAGAAGTCATGTAGATTAATGGATTAAAGCGTTAAGAAAAGGAGTGAGACAGGAGGAAGTGACCACTGAGCAATATAGACCATGAGAAAACATCCCATTTCTTTCACTGACCTCTCCCATAAGGATTAGAAAGAAAGTTATTATTGATTAAAAGCCTTCAACATGTTAAGGGGTTACCAACCAATCTACGAGGAATTTGTATGGAGCCAGGAGTACACATAAATTAGGCGGAGGCCTGGGCTCATGCCTTGCCTCCGACACGTTCTCTATGTGAGTTTGGACAAGCCACTTAACATTTCTCTGAGTCCCATTCTTTGCCTGTAAAATGAAGGAGTTGGCACGACATAGAATTCCCAGTCCCTCTGTTTTTGTCCACCTGCACTTTGGATTTCCTTCACAGGCTAATTGTGCACTATAACAAAGTCCAATTCTTTTTGTTCAGCAAAACAACTGTTTGGTCATGTGTACATATATTGTATTTAATTTATACTCTAACATATTTAACATGTATTGGTCGACCTGCCATCTGGAGGGGGGGGAAGGAGGGGAAAAATTGGAACAAAGGGTTTGGCAATTGTCAGTGCTGTAAAATTACCCATGCAAATATCTGGTAAATAAAAACTATTAATAAAAAAAAAAACACACACACACACAAAAAAAAAATAATGAAGGGGTTGGAATGGAGACCCTTCAAAGCCCTTGTAGAAGGGGCTTTTCAGTAGTGATTGGAGAGAGGGACCGAGAAAGAAGATGAAAAGGACTTCTTTCTTTATTTTGCAAAGAAAATGAAAATTATTCTAGTGAAGAGACGTCACTTCCTATCTTGAGGTAACTGAATGGTGGGCTGTGAGAAAGCAGGATAGATAAGGTCAAAGGTGAATGACCTTTCTTAGAGCTTAAACAGTGTAAATAATTGTCTATGCCTAGCACGCGCTAAAGGACTAATTTCCCAATTCCCAAGCACATTTGTGGAAAGTTCTACTTCTTCCCTCAGGTACTCCGGAGAACTAAGGAGCTGGGGTTTCTGGTACTAGCCTTCACAAGCTTTCATCTAGCATGCTCTACATTAGCAGTCAATCAGCAGAACTTTATTAGCTTTTAGAAAAGAATATTTACTGAGAAAATACAGCGAGGATAATTGTTTCAGAAATGTTTCCCCAAACTTGGGACAAACTCTTCTCGAACACAAAATGTTCCTGGGGATGGTCAGTTCAACTTGGAAAACCCTGCTGATGAAGGACATACAATCTCCCAGTTCCTGGAAGTCTTTTTCTCCCTTGTGACATCCTTCTAAAGTCCTCTTCAATGTGACTCCGTGGTTGGGGCCAAGGGTCAGTGTCTTTGTCAAGTCCAGAATGTGACTCAGTCGCAGCATATCTAATCTGTCCTTCTGTGTCATTCATTTTCCTAAAACTTTCCAGCTAATCACTCACAAATGCTCTGAAGACACTGATCTTAGTCTCTGATGGACATTTCAAATATTGTGACCTTTTGAATTTCCCGCTTGATCAAGGAGGGGAGGATAGAAACAGAGTCGGGGTGAAGGGAGAGGGCTTTAGGTTTCTCTCCTTGCTGGGATGCTCCAGGAAGTTGTGGAGAATTGATAAGCAAGTAGACCTATTATCAGCATATCTGATGTGCTGATAATTGCATTCACAACAACAAATAAAACAAGCAATTAGAAGACACCATAAAGTTCGTAGCAATGAGCCTTTTTTGTTTTTTTTTTTGTTTGTTTGTTTGTTTTTTCCAATTCAGGACTTCAAAGAATTGCAGAACTTGGCATTTGTTTAGTTCCTCCTGGTTTAATCATCTGCAGAGTGTGATGGGAAATAAACAATACACTTTCCACAAGTTTAACTCCCAGGCCCAGGGGGGCTGACCCTCAGGTGCAAGTGCCATAGGAACTCTGAAGAGAATCTGGGCCTACAATTCATCATGACGTGGGAAAGGAACCCTGAATCCAGGGGGGTGTGGAAGAAAAAATATGAGTAACGTCAGGGAAGTTCTCTTCTTTTGACCCAGCCCTAAGATAAGGAACTTCTGGCTTCCACCAGCAAAGACGGGTACCTGACACAGAGGATCGATTCGGGGAACTGAGAGGTAAATAGCTTGTCCAAGATTGAGTTGAAAACCTCCAAGGTTATTATTAATTAATGAGAGAGATGTTGTGATTGAAGTTTTCAAAGAGGAACTAGACAAACTTTAACCCAGATTACCTAGAGCCTGAAATGTTGCCAAATGGGTGTCTAAATGAGGCAGGGTTGGAAATCGGCAATTTCTGGCTGATGTTTGAGGCAGCCCTTCTCACGTACAAGAAAATGCTTTCTCTTGTAATAGGTTATAATGCCTTTGTCCAAACAAAGAATTCATGGCAGCAAAGCAGTATTTAGAAGGGCACAGCCACCAAGTCCCTAAAAACAGTGATCACTTGTACATCCAGAAAGAGAAAATGGGGTTCAGTAGACTTGGTGAATTTTCTTTTCACTTGAAAAAAAAAACTTAATTAATATATTAAGTTCCTAATATAGCTCACCTTATGAAGATCCCCTTCCAGGTAACTTTCTGTTGGGCTCATAGAATCCCAGAGAACTGGAAGGCACTCAGTTTAATCCATACGGAAAAGGAATCCCCTATAACATGCCCAGCCAGTGGTCATCCAGCTTCAGTGTAAAGACCCTCAAAGTCTGGACTTCCTGAAACAGCCAACCTTGGACAGTTCTATTCGTTAGGATGTTCCCCCACACATCAAGCCTCAGTTTGCCTTGTTGCCATTGCCCTTCTACATGAGAAACCCACTTGTTTCTTCTAATGATCATCACAGGACTCCAGGGCTTTCACTTCTCTGCACACTTTCCAGTTTATTACTGTTTTACATCAGAACTGACTTAACTAATCCAGATGGAGTATGGCAAGACCGGGAGATAATGAGAGGATAAAACATTGTGAAAACTAGGGAAATTCTTTAACGTCCGTCTGCGCCATCCCAACAGCTACGCAAGATCTGGGTCTTCTGGTCAGCCAGGGCACGGCTCATCCATCCACTAATGTCCAGATAATTGTGAACAGCAGTTCTGTCTGTGGGAAGCGTCCCCTTCCCAGGTATCCTATTGGCTGGATTCTCGAGGCTATTTGGAGATTTGTATTTCTAGTGCAGGGATTCATCATCTGGTCCTTTCTAAGGGACGCTGACCTTCTGGTGTATAATTTCAGCCACCCGGGCATGCCTTACAAGGTGTACAATAGATTCTAAATGTTGACAACTTGCAGAGCTACTTACCATCAGACAAAAATTATGTAGTTGCAGGAAGCACTATCCACAGTACCTGGAACCCCTTACACGTTCAAGGCAGCTGTTGACATTCAACATATCCATCCCTCAGGATGACTGTTCAATGCTCAGTGAAAGAACACAAAGCAAGAAGCATCCCTGGGCCACATGTCCAGTGTCCGGCTCCCTTAGCAGGAAAGTGCCTGTGACTATGTCTCCGCCATGGTTACTTTGAGTGAGGAAGAATGAGGAAGAGAAAATGCCTCCCCTCTCCCACTCCCATTAGGGAGTCAAAGAGAGAGTTGGCAAAGTCACCCATCATTTGCTCACAAAAGGGAAAGAGAAAGAAATATGGAGACTTTGTCTTTTCCGCTGAATGCATCCTCAGTTGACTGCTTTCCCAGTCCCAGTCACCAGTCAGCTTTGCCATGGTCCTCCCCTGGGCGGATGGGACTACTCATCATTAGCTAAGGGCAGATCCATCCTCACACAAACTTTATTCAGTCATTTACTATCTGTGACTATGGGCAACTCAACTTTACTGCTCAGGGCTAATTGCCCTCTAAAGCCCCTTCTAGAAAAAAAATAAATAATATACTTCATTTCCTTCTTTGATAGAGAGAACAGGGTAAATATAGCTCTTATCATCTGGAAGCCTGTTTTTTCCCCAGCCATAAAGAAGAAGTGAAGGATCACAAGAATCAGATGTCATGAAAAACTGGGAAAGGCCAGGAATGTTGATACCTCAGGGTGCCACACCCTTGCCAGGTCAGCAACAACCAAATGCAAGTGAACTCAATATAATCATAAGTTTGTCACTCACCCACCCATTTAGAGAATGACTCCTTACACAAAATTTGCTACCACAAAAGATGGTGAGATGCAGACTACTGCATTAGATCAGTTTAGCAGTAGATTAAATGGCCAGATCCCAAGAGTTATCCCTAATGGCACCATGTCAATTTGGAAGGAGGTCTCCAGTGAGGGCCCCCAGAGATCTGTTCCTGCTCAGTAGTTCAGCCATGTCCAACTCTTTGTTAGACCACATAGACCACAGCACGCAGGACCTTCTGTCTTCCACCATCTCCTGAAGTCTCTCAAAGCTCACGTTCATTGCTTCTGTGACTCTATCAATTCAACTCATCCTCTACCAGCCCCTTCTCCTTCTACCTTCAGTCTTTCCCATCATCTGGGTCTGTTCCTGTGCTATTTGATATTTTGTCAGAGATAAACAAAAACAAAAACAAAAACAGAAACAGATGACTTAGCAAGTAAAATTTTTTGGATGATACAAAGCTAAGAGGAAAAGATAATGACTCTAATGACAAAATCAGGATTCAAAAATACCTTGATGGTCTACAACACTGGGACAAATTAATTAAAAGTTTAATTCGTTAAAATAAAGTTGTTGAGTAGTGTCTGATTCTCATGGCTCCATTTGGAGTTTTTTGTGTTTTTGGTGTTTTTGTTTTTTGTTTTTTGTTTGTTTTTTGGCAAAGATACTGAAATGGTTTGTCATTTCTTTCTCTAACTCATTGTTGGAGGAAAATGAAACAAACAGGGTTAAGTGACTCGCCCAGGGTCACATAGTCTGAGCCCAGATTTGATGTCAGGAAGATGGATCTTCCTCACTCCAGACCCTGGACTCTACGCATTATGGCACCACCTAGCCGCTCTTCCTTAAGGGCAGGGACTTTTTAGTTTAATTGTGTGGGCTCCCCGCCCCCCCCCCAGCTTAGCACGGTCTTTGACAAATAGTAAGTATTTAATAGTTATTGGAAGGAATTGAGTCAACAGTGGGATACACAATACAAAGAACAGGGGATAGTTTACCTATCTGATCTTTGGAGAAGGGAGGAATTTATGAAAGAACTAGAGAACATTATGAAAGGCAAAATGGAAGGCAAAATGGACATCTTTGATTACATTAAATTAAAAATGATTTGCACAAACAAAACCAATAGAAACAAGATTACAAGGGAAGTACAAAGCTGGGGGAAATCTTTATAGCCAGTATTTCTGATAAAAGTCTGTCTCATTTCTAAAATATATATAAAGAACTGTGCCAAATGTATAAGAATACAAGTCATTCCCCATTTAATAAATGGCCAAAGATATGAACAGAAAATTTTCAGATGATGAAATTAAAGCCATTTATAGTTAATATGAAAAAAAAAATGCTCTAACTCACTATTGATTAGAGAAATGCAAATTAAAACAACTCTGAGGTATCACTTCACATCTCTCAGACTGGCTAAGATAACAGGAAAAGATAATGATAAATGTTGGAGGGAATGTAGGAAAACTGGGACACTATTGCATTGTCGGTGGAGTTGTGAACTGATCCAACCATTCTGGAGAGCAATCTGGAACTGTGCCCAAAGGGCTATCAAACTGTACATACTCTTTGACCCAGCGGAGCCATTACAACCCCAAGGAGGGGAAAAGACCCATGTGTGCAAAAACGTTTGTAGCAGGTCTTTTTGTGAATTGGAAAAGGAAACTCGTCAATGAAATGGCTGAATGAGTTGTGGCACATGAAGGTAATGGAATATTATTGTTCTATTAAAAATGATGAACAAGCTGATTATAGAAAGGCCTGGAAAGATTTACACAAATTGATGCTGAACGAAATAAGCAGAACCGGGAATACCTTGTACAGCAAAAATGTGTGATGGTCAGCTATGAAAGGCTTGGTTCTTCTCAGTGGCTTGGTGATCCAAAGATCCCCATAGACTTTGGACAGGAAATGTCACCTACATCCAAAAGAAGAAGAAAGGAAACTGAATATAAATCAACGCATGCTCTGTTTGCTTCTTTTTTCTGTTGGTTTTTTAAAAATATTATTTCTTCCATGGCTTTTCCCTTTTGCTCTAATTTTTCTCTCCCAAAATGATTCACAAAGCAATTTATATTAAAAATAAATAAACTTCTTACAATAAAAAAACACACAATCTTTGGGGTCATTAGCAGACTCCTAGCTTACAGAAATAATGAGGTGATGAGCTCTATATCCTTATCAGCCCATATTTGGAGTAGTGTGTTCAGTTCTATATACCTCCACTAAGAAAAGACATTGACAAACCAAAGAGTAGATGGAACCTAGGAGAGAAAAAGATCTTGAAGACTCTAACCCATTATGAAGAGAGGCTGAAGGAACGACAATGTTTAGCCAAGTGATATAGAAGGGACATGATAACTAACTGTAATCTTTAAAGGACAATACTTAAAGAATTAGACTTGTCATTCTTGTCTCCAGAGATCTATTCAAAAGAGGAATGAGCTGCCTTGGTAAGGGGTAATAATAACAAAAAATAATAAGAACAACTAGCATTTTTAGAGAGTTTTAAGACTTGGACTGTCCTTTATAAGTATTTGATCCTTACAACAAGGTGAGGATCAAATTTTTAAGTTATTATTACTAAATCCTTGGCATCCTTGTCTATCATCACCACAGTTTGCCAAACCTCATCCCTGAACTTCTTTCATTACCTGCTGCTTTCTTTCCTACTCACATTCTATTCAACTGAAGGAAGTCACCCAATCACACTGGTTCCACTAAAAATTATATTATACTTAATATTCACATTGGATCCTCATGGCCACAAGGAATCCTTTTTAAAATAAATATTTTTTATTACATGCAACCTAAAAATTTCTGCACAAACAAAATCAATGCACCTAGGATAATAAAATGTCAAATGGGGAAAATTATTTGTATCAGATTTTTTAGATGAGAGTGTGATATCCTAGATATATAAATAATTTATAAATTTAGATATAACCAAAAGATATTCTCCAATAGATGAATGATCAAAGGATATATAAACTTTTCAAAAGAGGAATTGCAAACTATTAATAATCATTTGAAAAGATATTTCAAATCACTAATAATAAGAGAAAATGCCAATCAAAACACCCAGAAGCTTTACCTATACTCTGCAAACTGGCAAAGACGACAAAGGTTGGGAATAGTGAATATTAATTGAAGAAAGCTTGTAGAAAGATAGGCACAGGTATATTGTTGGGAGAGCTATGAATTAGTATAACCATCTAGAAAATCAGTTATTTGCATTATTTGCAGAATTTCAAATTCCACAAATAAAATGTTCATATTCTTTGATCCAGAGATTTCTTTAATAGGCTTATTTGCCAAAGAGGTCATTGATTTTAAAAAATGCACATATGCACCAAAATATTTATAGTAGCACTTTTAATGATACAAAGAATTGGAAATAAAGCAGGTACCCATCAATGAGAGAACGGCTAAATAAATTTTAATTCATGGATTAATGGAATATTCTTGTGCTATGAGAATGACAATATACTGAATATAGAAAAACATGGAAAAATCGTCATGTCTTCATGCAGAATAAAGTAGGAACAAGAAAACAATATACACAATAAATACAATAATATAAATGGAAAAGAACAATAATAAATAACCAAAAATGGATGTTACTAAATAAAAATTTAAAAAAAAGAATCACAGATGGAAGAAGATATGAAAAGAGAGAATTATCCCTTTGCAGAGGTAGAAGTTCTATAAGTATAATATGTTGCATATTTTTTCTTTTATTCTTTCTTTTTCTTCCTTTTTCTCTTTAAAAAAATACTATGTCACAACATGGCAAATACATAAATACGTTTTAAAGTATTGCACGTGTTTGATCCATACCAGATTTCTTGCTGTCTTGGGGAGGGAGGGAATAAGGGAGAAAGGGAGAAAAAAATCGGGACACAAAGTTAGACAAAAGTGAATGTCAGGGCAGCTAGATGGAGCAGTGGATAGAGCACCAACTCTGAAGTCAGGAGGACCTAAGTTCAAATTTGACTTCAGCCACTTAATACTTCCTAGCTGTGTGACCCTGGACAAGCCACTTAATCCCAATTGCCTCAGGGGAAAAAATGAATGTCAAAAACTAGTTTTATGTGAATTTGGAAAAAATGAATGTTTAAAAATCATACATATAATTGGAAAAAATAAAATACTATTAAAAAGAAAAAATAGTATGCTATATAGAATGACTCCTTTGAAAGAGAAAATTATAATAATGTAAGAAAACAAAAAAAATCAATAAAACTTTATTTTAAAAAAAAAAGATCAAATATTGGTCAGTTTTGTAGTTAATTCATCAAAAGTGGCAAATTATTGGCATAATGGACAAAGACTAGACTGATTGCTACCAAAGGACCTGATGTGGTTTATCCAATTTTTCTCTTCCTGCTTCAGCTAACCCCCTTATCTATTATTAATGGGAAAGTAATTATCTATTTACCAAAGTTGCATAATTGGATGTATGGAGCAGAAAATTTGGACCTATGGATACCAAATTATGCTCTTTAAAGTCACTTTTATAACAAGGTCTTTTATAATGTAGAGCTAAAATTATATAACAGTTAATGGAGAGAAGGCAGAATTACTCAATATCTTTTCATTTTTCTAATGAGCAGAAAAGTCTTCTTCAGAATGGGAGGTATGAAATAAATATGATCTATAAAGAGTCAAAACTCAAGCTAGATAAGATTATTGTTAAGATAAAGTTATTGTCCTCACTAGCTTCAAATAACCAGATTCAAACAAATGACATGTAAGAATTCTGAAAGAATTTTGAACCACTAATAATTAACCTCTGAAATTTTTTGGAAGGTAGAAATGTTACAGGACTAAAGATGGGCAAATGTTGTTTGCCATTAAAAAAAAATGGAAGATATATTGTTCAAATCAGGGCTGGCTGGTGAGCTTGACAAATTCCAGGGATTATTCAA